>NW_026578536.1:0-58340 GCF_029603195.1 Condylostylus longicornis
GGACCTCGACGAAGTAAAGACTTTCAAAGCAAGATTACTAAGGAAGAGGTTAAGGCAGATGCTGGCATTAACAGAATCAAACAATCAGTTGGCTACACTTCCCGTGATGGTTGCTAACCTGCTACTTGACGAAGAATCAGGAAATGGATCGGAGACAAAGAAGAAGAAGAAGAAGGAACAGGACCAACTATGGATGATGATTTCATAGTTGATGAAAAGGAAGTTCGGACGACCCATGAATATCCAGAACCAGCTGAAGCCACCTTACATCACTTCAGAGAATGTTTGGCTTTCACCACTCAGGTGGGAGGTTCTTTGCAGCCGTACACAGTAAGGCCACTGTGGCAATGATCCCGAAAGAAGAAAATAAGGTGAAGGCCGGAGTAGTGCTCGCAGGTGGGAGTGTTGGTGTGATTTCGACGATGCGGCTTGCTAGTTCGAGTGCTTGTTGGCGGAAACTACTATGGGTGTTTGCGAAGAGTGTTGTTACGTAAGTGTAAAGTGCTTCGCAGATAGGTGGGATGAACACATGTGCAAGGTAACAGAGAATGATCACGGTTGTTCCTCCAATCACAATGACAAGATAGCAAAAAACTCTCTTCAGTGCTTGGAACACATACATCATAAAATTAAGAGTGAAATAAATAATGATGAAGGCAAATATGTAATATAACAATGGAGGAATCGGGAAGAGTGACGCCCAAGACATCACTGGTTCAAAAAAAAGGAATTGGGACATGAAGGAATTGATGGGGGTAAGGATGGGTATGAAGGCTACGTCCAGGTATCAAAAGCTGGCGAACTGTTTCGATTGCCTGAATACTGCATATAGTAACATGAGGCACGCTGTTGAGACACACGGACAAGAATCTTGTGCAGTTTGCAACTAAGTGCACGCAACCTTTCATCAGGTTGATATGAATATGACAGAATACGAGAAAGCTTTAGAAGCATGGCACGCGCAAGACCTGTCACAAGTGAAGATCTACAACATCGATGTCCGCTAAGTACCTACTCCCAGGCATGGACAAACCAGGAAAATTCGATGTAGCTAAGTTCGATGAGGACCACAAACACCTCCCCGTCGGTGAATACAAAGTAAATTTAATGCTGCTATCCAAAATATCAGGACGCAAATGAAACAACCTGGACCTATCCGAAACATGGGGAAAAGGGAAAATGAAGACCCTCAATGATATCTGTGCTTTGTTCTTTGAGAACTCCACAAGAGAAAGGTAAAGATACACAGACAAGCAGATGCTCCTGATGAACTACTCTATATGACCCCCTGATCGATTTTCGCAATGACTTGATCCATGTCCTGCGAAATCGGGAGGCTAGGCAGCTGGAAATGTCCGAGCTTGGGGATGAGGGCGATAATCCCCAAAATTGCCATCGTAGCTACTCTAAGCCAATTGTTGGTCCACCAGGATATTTTTGTAGGAATATCCAACCCAAGAACATGGTGTTCTATCGCATCTGAGGTCCAATTAAGACAGATACTTGTGGAATGGTTCTTGCAGTGACCACAAAGGCAGTTAGCCATACTACGATGAGCCCTAAAGCGATGATGGTCCAGTTTGTTGCAAGGAAGTGGGTGGGGTTGCTTTCAAGCATGGTGTTAGAAATATGGTTACCCCAGTGGGA
This sequence comes from Condylostylus longicornis, assembly GCF_029603195.1. Taxonomy (NCBI): domain Eukaryota; kingdom Metazoa; phylum Arthropoda; class Insecta; order Diptera; family Dolichopodidae; genus Condylostylus; species Condylostylus longicornis. The sequence continues at coordinate 1,648 of NW_026578536.1, forward strand.
GAGCGTGTTGTCAAAGTTGTCTATAACTGAAAGAAGGGAATCGAGTGCTGCCCTATACAAAATAGGGGTCATAATGTAGGCGGTTCGTCCGACAATTGCGAGGGAAAGAAGTCCTGTTATCGCGAAGAAAGTGCAAATCACCTTCCGGAGGATAGGATAGACCTTAATCACAATAAATGCGGAAGATGCCAAACTCAACGGCATCAGAACCCAAAGGAAGAACGATGGGCCGAACAGCATCCCGAGGTGGTTGAACAGTTGGTTCAGAATTTGATGATTCATTTGTTGATCAATGGCAACAAGGTTAAAATCAAGAATAAAAGGGAGAGGCCTGGAACTAAAAACTGTTTATGTCAATGGGTGAGACGCATACATCCGTGAAGCCCGAGACATTGAGACATCAGGAAAAGGCTTTAAGTTTGGTTCTTCATTAGCGCAGCAATCACTCCAACTCGCCCGCCTAAGGACCAAACTTAATCCAAGCGAGGCCGCTTCTTCTTCGTCACTAGTTGAGGGTAGTCGACGGATTCCCAGAATTTTTCAAGCTTTTCATGGCGCTCCTTGGGGTCAAACATTGAAGAGATTTCACGATTCACTACTCGGTCCCATTCTTCCCTTTGCAGAGACGTTAGCGGGGGACTCAGGAAGCGGACATCCTGGATGTGCACAATCCTTTGTTGATCCGTTATTAAGTTCTTTACTAGCGCCTTTTGATCACCTGGATAAACGGAGAGGACTCGACAAGGTAGTGACCATTTCGGAATCAACTTGTGCTTATGCTCGTCAGAAAAGAAAGCTGCTTTCCGTCGCTCATGTTCTGACGCACGAACAAGGACTAACTGATTTGGAGTGAACTTTGCTGGTTGCCGCGCTTCATTTTTTTTCTCATTTTCGCGGAGTCTCTTGTCGTACGCTTGCCATTGAATATCCAAACGCATTTCATTCACAAACTTCAAACGATCTTTCATGCTCCAACTCTTTGGAAGCGCCAATCATTATCCGCTGGTGGGCGAAGGTCAATTCCATAAACAAGGAACGCTGGTGTCTCGTTCATCGAGAGGTGGATAGTAGAACGATAAGAGTAAAGTACCAGGTCTAAAGCTTCATGGAAGGAAATGCTTGGTCGAACTGCTGGAACTTCAATGCGGAAAGTCCTTTGTTCAAGTTGCGGTGAAACGACTCGATGATGGCATTTCCTTGTGGATGATAAGGGGTGCTCGTCACGCTTTAGTCCCGAACAACCCATGCACAGTCCTCATCAAAATTCCTGTGAAAGTCTGGTCGTTATCCGTCATGATTATCGAAGGAACTCCAAACGACAGATCCACGAACGAATGAATGTTGACACAACGATCTCCGCAGCTGCTGATGGTACTGGAATGCACTCAACCCACTTTGTGAATTGATCAATCATTGTCAGCACCTGGTAGTTGACTCCCATTGAACGTACATTTCCAGAAATCCATGTAAACTGTGGTGAAAGGGTCCGGGGATGGGATGTGTTCGGAGATGACCTTGGAAGCGTTCAATTCCTGGACGTGTACGCTGGCAACGAAGGCAAGACGAAACATATTTGGCGACTTGTTGATGAAGACCCGACCAATTGAAGACTTTTCTTATGGTTCTTGATGTCTTTTTCACTCCATGGTGTCTGAAGGGTGCAACAGAGTGGCAGGCAGCAATAACAGAATTCCGAAGAGAGAGTGGCACCCAAATAGCATTATGGTAGAAAGTGATCCCATCTTTCACGAAAAATCCTCGTCCAGATGGTGGGGTTGATGCTCGTTGTTCCTGAATGATGTTGTCCATCGTGGGTAGATTACTGGGAGTAGCGGCAAGGAAATTGGAAAAGCACATATAATCCTCAACATCCATATCCGAAAAGTCCACGAAGCGCGTCAAGTAATCACATGTTCCATTTGTCTTCCATCACGGTAGCAGATTGTCATATCATACTCGCTTAAGCGGCTGGCCCAACGCGACACACGACCTTCTTTGGCATCCAACATCCATCGTAAGCTTTTGTGATCGGTGTACACCTCGAATGACGGCCTCTCAAGTAAATATCAAATTTCTTTAGCCCAAAGATGATAGCGAATGCTTCCCGATCTCGAACAGGCCAACGTTGTTCCGTAGCTCCTAGTTTCTTCGATGCAAACTCAACAGGGACAAGCGATCCATCATCTCGTTTACAGCTCAATGTTGCCGCAACCGACAATCCAGAAGCGTCAGTTTCCAATACAAACTCATCTGAAGGCAGCGGGATTGTAAGCACAGAGTGTTGAAGCCTGCATATTGCTTTTTGTACTGCATCTTCGTGACGTTGTTCCCAGGTGATCTTCGAAGTTTTATTCATCCGCGACGTTCCTTGAATTCCCTTCAGCAAATCAAAGACTGGCGTCATCAATCCTGCAAAATCCTTGATATACGGATGATAGTACCCCAGCATTCCTAAGATCCGTCGAACATCATATACAGTCGTTGGCTTCTTGAACTTGCTCAGGATCTCGACTTTAGCCACATTTGGTTTCATTTTCCCATCTTCGATCGTTTGCCCGAGGTACTTGAGAAGGTGCGGAAAGAAGTTTGACTTTGTGAAGTTGATCTTTAACCCTTCAGCTTGTAACCGATCCAAGACCACCTTCAGCTTCCCCAGAACTTCTTCAAACGAAGACCCATGGATTAAAATGTCGTCGATGTACGCCAAAATTCCAGTCGACCGCAAATCCCCAAAGAGAAAGTCCATCAACCGCTGGAACGTTGCTGGAGCATTGGTCAATCCAAATGGCCATGACTAAGAATTCGAAAAGTCCTAACATACACGGAAAGCCGTGTACTTTATGCTGTTCTTTTCCAGTGGTATGTTCCAATAACCCCAACGAAGATCTAAAGCAACAAAATAGCGTGAGTTCCGATTGCGTGCAAGAGATCCGTAATCCTGGGAAGTGGGTATGCATCCTTCACCGTTTGTTTATTCAAGTTTCGGTAGTCAATACAGAATCTCCAGCCCGTGAAATTCCCATCTGCATCTTGTTTCTTTGCAATCACAATTTCTGAACTGTGCTCTGAATTACTGGGGTCGAATGATGTTTTCCTTCAGCATTTTGTTGACTTGTCTGCTGATCTCCTCTTGCTGTTGCGGTGTTGCATGCCTTGGTCTATCACGGATGGGTTGACTTGTCCGAACTGTTATCCGATGTTCTACACTCTTAACGCGGCCTGGAACGTCGCCCTCCCAAAGGTGGCGATAATTCTGAAGAAATTGTCGTAACTTTTCCATTTGGGGCTGCGTTAAGTTTGTCTTTCCAATATCCAGTTGTCCAACTTCCGTTGCATCCAATGTTGCATGTACCGAGGGGTATGGAGGTCGTTGGCATTGTAGAAGTTGGATTGGTCCGTTTTGCATGGTGAGAATGGCATTCGACGAATCAATCTGAGCTTTGCTGGCAATGAGAAAGGGCTGTCCAAAAATGATTGAGCATGGGCAATTGTCCACAACAGCGGCTTTTACTTCACAACAGCTCCATTTGGCAAGTGCACTTCCAAAGAGATCCAACGGTCAATTCTTGAGATATGTCCTTGGACTCCCACCAACTTTGTAGCAGCCGTTGTTTCCTTTGTAAAAGACAGACAAGACAGAACATCCGAGTCAATGACATTCATTTGGGATCCGTTGTCCACTAAGGCGACAAAAGAATTTCCATTATTTATAAATTCAATGAACGTGAGGGGGGCGATGTACGAGGTATCCAGGAGAAGAGAGAAAACATGTGGGAGTGATATAAGAGGAGAGATGATAGAAAGAAGGTAGGATGATGAGTAACGAATAAATGAAATACATGATTGGGTTATAATTTCAAAATTGAGGGTAAGGGAACTCCAGAGATCCGGGATGGCATAGAAGAGCGAAAATGAAGAAGCTGCTGGGCTAAACACATTGTATGGTTGGTGAAGAATCAGAAGAAGAAGAAGTTGACGAATCTGTTGCTGTTTCTGTTTCTGTTGCTGTATTTTGTTGAGTATTAGTGGTGGCTCCTTCCATGACAACATCGTTTGGAGCAACTGCAGTTTCGACGCGACGGTTGTGTTCATCCACTTGTTTTTTCAACGTAACAATTCTCTCAAATTCTTTATTCAGCGCCTCTGAGTCAATCAACTGTTTCTCATGCAATCGAATCCCTCCATCAGTCTGACTGAGGATAAGCCCCTTTTTCTTGCTTCCATCGGTCATCCATTTTGTCGCAATACATCTATGATTGTCACTGGCAAGTCGGTGGCAAACATCACATTCATGCAGAGGAATTCCCTTGGATCTCATGTCTTGAACCCACAAGTCGTTTTTGCGATCTCGGATGATCCTTCGAATCTCGTGTTTGGGCAAAAGTCTTTCTTCTTCCGTAAGTTCTCCAAGGTCTTCAAAATCGAATCTGTTCAAGTTAGCACGTTCTTCTCGCTTTTTCTGGTCTTCGAGTTTCCACTTTCGGTGCAGTTCTGTAAGTGTCATTTTCTTTTCTTGTTCATCTAGAAACATTTCGATCTGCTTGGCTGCCTTGCGCTCATCTGTTTTTGCTTTGAGCAACAGTTTCAAATCTGCTTCGGTCAATTCATCTGGTGTTCGAACATCATGAACTTCGGCTTTTTTCGTTGCTGCAGTTTCTGGTGACGCTGGAGTTGCAAACTTAACTCTTTTTCGCTTGGTCACATTCTTCCATCTCCCTGCTGCATTTACAAATGGAGCTTCTTCGTCAGATGATTCCTCAGACTGCACGTCAAGGAGCTCAAAGGTGGTTCTGGTTGGGGAACATGAAACAATTGCTTGTTGTTTTGGTTCAGTTGTAGAAGATTGTGAGATTACGTTTGAAGCGGGGACTTGAGTAGTGGTTGCTAGGCTTGAGGTAAGTGCAGCAAATTCTTGGTGGATTATTAAGATCAACTCGGATTTGAGTTCATTGATTTGGTTTTGCACAATTGATTGGATGTCTGAAGTTGAAGAGGCTTGTTGAGGTTGCAATACTGCTTTAAGAAGATCAAGAAGTGGTTCAATTGACGATGGGGCACAGACTGGGGCACGATGGTTTTGACTTGTTGGGATGGGTTCTTGTGGACTTTGAACTTTTTCATTAGACGGTTGGCTTGAGGATTCAACGCAGCGTTTGTGGTCCCGGGTCACGGCACCACTTGGAATGGTTCTTGCAGTGACCACAAAGGCAGTTAGCCATACTACGATGAGCCCTAAAGCGATGATGGTCCAGTTTGTTGCAAGGAAGTGGGTGGGGTTGCTTTCAAGCATGGTGTTAGAAATGTGGTTACCCCAGTGGGAGAGCGTGTTGTCAAAGTTGTCTATAACTGAAAGAAGGGAATCGAGTGCTGCCCTATACAAAATAGGGGTCATAATGTAGGCGGTTCGTCCGACAATTGCGAGGGAAAGAAGTCCTGTTATCGCGAAGAAAGTGCAAATCACCTTCCGGAGGATAGGATAGACCTTAATCACAATAATGCGGAAGATGCCAAACTCAACGGCATCAGAACCCAAAGGAAGAACGATGGGCCGAACAGCATCCCGAGGTGGTTGAACAGTTGGTTCAGAATTTGATGATTCATTTGTTGATCAATGGCAACAAGGTTAAAATCAAGAATAAAAGGGAGAGGCTGGAACTAAAACCTGTTTATGTCAATGGGTGAGACGCATACATCCGTGAAGCCCGAGACATTGAGACATCAGGAAAAGGCTTTAAGTTTGGTTCTTCATTAGCGCAGCAATCACTCCAACTTGCGCCATAAATCCATATGGCACAAACTAAACACACCAGAGCACTGGTGAAAAAGATGTTGACGGCTGTGAACACCCTGTCGGTGAGAAAGGCATGGACGTAGAGCCTCAACCGGAGGATACGGCCTAGGGCTGCTGGTGTGGAAGTAGTATCTTGGGGCTCATTCGTGTCTGATGGGACTTCCACCACCGTCGATCCAGGACGTGTGGTTCTGTTGGGAGCTTCAGCCAATTCCTTTCGCAACTGGTCGCGAATCGTCATCACCAAAGCGTCTAAATCCACTGACGGAGAAGAGCGGTCGCCGGTGGAGTCCTCGCAGGTGGGCGCTGGTGGTCAATGAGGTTAGAATGTCCTTTAGTGATATTGGGGATCTCGGGGATCGGGACAACGACCGATCCTCGGGGAGTTGAAGTTGAGATGGTTGGCAAAGGCCCATGACAAGGAGTTCGTTGGAAGGATCCCCTGAGACGACCCTTGTTAAGATTACGAGAAAGGTGCAAAACCTCATCATTTTTTTTTGTTAAGACGAATTAATATAGATGATATTTCAGAAAAGAAAAACAAAGAAAAGAAAAACACGAAACACTGCAGAAAACCGCAGAACGGAGAAAAGCCTTGCTAAAGGGCTAAAAAAATAGCAAAAATTCTGGAGGTGGGTCACTAATAAGATTCGCGGCCCAAAGCGTGGGAATGGTGATCATTGTTGCGAACGGAAGAATAGTGCAAGTCCAGCAAAATCCGGAGTTCAATAACGTAAGTACCAGCAGCAGAGAGCGTGGATACCGTTACCCACATGGATGAAGAGTTGGCAAAGTAGGAAACCATGGGGAAAAGCCAGGGAAAAACACACTGAACTATGGAAACGTAGATAAAAAAGCCGGTCAAAATCATTAAGCCCACAAATGCAGGATACTTTAGGCATCTGAGAATGAAATGGTGCGTGAAGTAGATAATATAACCACAAAGAAGGAGGATAAACAACATACCCAGAAAGTTAGGGTCATGGATGTCTAGCGTGAGCAGCGTAGACAGATGTAAGAACGGAGAAGAAGGAGGTCGTCATTCTAACAAATGGGAAAAAGAACTGTAGATCCCGAGGTTGAGAAAGTATCAAAAGCTTACGAATTAGCGAGCTTAGACAACAATTGCACTGCCAAGTGTGGTGGTACTCCTAGGGCGGGAGACAAGAGGATAGCATGCTTGATTTCTTTTCCTGGTTTTCTTAAGTCTGTGTCTCGTAGAACAAAGTCTCAAAAACCCATCAGGCCCCTCCAGACTTTGGAATCCGACGACGCTTCCTAGTGGGCTCGTCTGACAGTTGCTGTGGCGTAGACAGAGCTTCAAAGAACTCTTCGATTACTTCCCGGCATTTCTGCGGATCATACATATTAGAAACTTCTTTCTGCACCAAGTTCAGCCATTCTTTTTCTGCGCTAAACCTTGTGGGGGCAAAATGAATTGGGCATGTGGACCTGTCGAAGATCATTCGTGAGGAGCGACTTTGCAATAGCTGTTTTCAGGGTAGGGAGAAACTCGAACAACCGATAAGGGAGAGTCCAACGGGGCGAAACTTTGTAAAAGCGTTTTTGTGCTTCATTTGATCAAGTGGAATCGCACGGCAGAGGATGAGTTGACCTTCTTCGAATGTTGTTGGTTGACGTGCTTCATTCTTGCGCTGATTTTGACGATGCAATAGTTCTTGTGCCTGCAACTGGACATCTAACCTAAGAAGCGAGAGAAACTTCAATCTTTCACTGTTGAGAGGGGTTGATTCCATTCGCCAGTCATTGTCGTTGGGCAGTCGAGGGTCAACTCCATAGGTGAGATAGCTGGGGGAGTGCCCTGTTGTGCTGTGAATTGTTGAACGATAGCCAAACAGAACCAAGTCAAGTGCTTCTTGTAGCGGAACATTTTTTTGATCAAAAAATCGTAGACCTTGATTCAAAGTTCGATGAAACGATTCGATTGGGGCGTTACCCTCGGGATGATACACTGTGGAAGTGATCCGCGTTATTCCTAGTTGTGCGGAGAGCCTTGTCAGGACTGTGTTGCAAAAGGATGGATCTTGATCGGACACTAACTTGTTGGGGACACCAAATCGATAAACCCAAGAATGCAGGAGAGCTGTTGCAACCGTTGTAGCTGTTTTGTTATTGAGAATCACACATTCGACCCATTTAGTATGCTGGTCAATCAATGTAAGGATGACATATGATTTATCGTTATACGAACATTGCCAGAAATCCATATAAATGCTGTCGAAAGCACCCGGTATTGGATGAGTCCGAAATAGTCCTTGCACTCGTTCCGCTCCTGACCTGTTGCGGCGACAAAATAGACACGATTGCAGGTAAAGTGTTACATCTTTCCGCAAATTTGGCCAATTGAACGTCCTATTGATGGTGGAAGTGGTTTTCTTGATACCTGGATGATGGAAGGGAGCTATGGAATGGCAAGAAGCGATAACCTTGGTTCTGAAGCTTGGGGGAACGTAGATGAGTCCGTGGTAATAGATGATGTTGTTCTTGCGTGAGAATCCTAGAGTCGTTGGAGTTGGTTCTTGTTTCTGCGCGTTGATAATGTCTTGTAGTTCAGGGATCGGTTCTGTTGACGTGAAAAAGCACATTCTATCGCGTAGTGTTCCGTCGTCTTCTTGATCCAAGAATCGTGATAAGAAGTCGATGTGCACGAGTTCTTTGCCACTTTTGTGATAGATTTGCATATCGTATTCAGCCAATGCGCTTGCCCACCGTGCAATCTTTCCTTTTGGACAATCTAGCATCCATCTTAGACTTTCATGATCCGTGTGCACAACGAATGTGCGGCCACGTAAGTAATGATCAAACTTTTGTAGTGCTGCAACGATTGCGTAAGCTTCACGTTCTCTTGCAGGCCAGTTCTTCTGAATCGTGGACAATGTCTTCGAATAGAATTCAACAGGTTTCCACACATCCTCATGCTTTACGTGTAATGCAGCTCCAATCGCTTTCTCAGAGGCGTCAGTTTCCACCATGAACTCATCTGAATCAAGTGGAATTTCAAGAACCGAATTTGCCAATCTCGAAATCGCTTCTTCAACTGCTCGTTCGTGTTCGCTTGTCCATTCGACTTCAGTTAGCTTATTGCTTCTTTTCGTGTTCTTCTGACTGCGTAATAATTCAAATACCGGGGTCATAATATCTGCATAACGGGGGATAAAGGCATGATAGAACCCAAGGAAACCTAAAAGACTTCTGACATCATTGAGATTCGTTGGCGACTGGATACGGCTGAGGGCTTCAACTTTCTTTGGATCAGGAACAAGCTGTCCCTCTACAATCAGTTGACCAAGATACTTCAGCTTTCTAGGAAAAAACACACTTTTCGGAAGATTCAAAGTCAACCCCGTGGCACGTAGACGCTCAAAAACTGTTCGTAGAAGTTGCATCGTCTGTTGAAAGGAATGGGAATGAACCAGAATATCATCAATATATGCGAGGACCCCAGAAAACCGTAAGTCGCCAAACAAAAAGTCAACCATCCGCTGAAAGGTTGCAGGGGCGTTAGTCAACCCAAAGGGCATACAAATGAACTCATACAAGCCTTTGAAGCACCGAAATGCCGTGTATTTAATCGATCTTTCCTCCATTGGTATTTGCCAATACCCTGCTCGTAAGTCAAGTGCGACAAAGTATTTGGACCCTTTGATGGCGTGGATCAGGTCTTGGATGCGAGGGAGTGGATAACGATCTTTGATTGTCACTTTGTTGAGCGCCCGGAAGTCAATGCAAAAGCGCCAGTCTCCTGTCTTCTTTGGTACTAACACAACTTCGGAAGCATATGGTGAACAACTTGGGCGGATAACTTTCTGATCTAACATTTTCTGTACTTCTGCATCAACAACTTTCTTCTGTTCCTCAGTAATTGGACGCGGGCGGACGACAACAGGTCGATCGGTTGTTAGACGAATCCTATGTTCGAGTTCAGCGGCCTTTCCACGCTGCTCACCCCTCCAAAGGCCGTCGTACTCGCTCAGCAGATCGCGGACTTCTTGACGTTGAGCTTCATTCAATGGCGAATCTGAAAAATCGAGGGTCACGGAGGGCGAAGTAGCGAAAGCAGAGTTGGAAGCTGGAGGATCGACAGACGGTGGAGTGCGAAGTAATCTGATATTCGACATTTTTGCAAGCCTCATGGCCTACATATGCGTTTGCCTTCATCATAACAGCCAAAAAGGCAGGTGCTGGGATTCGAACTCGGCCCCTTTCGGTCCTACGATCCACGTTCCTACCCCTGGGACAACAGTCAGTTTCTTTCTATCAATTTGGCTGGTAATCCGCTCGAGTTCCAAAAGTATCTTGTCCTGTTGTTTTGCCCTTTTCTGTCCCATTTTGGGTAGCCCTGTTTTGTTTGTATTTTCTGTCAACCTTCTGGCACAGACCTAACCCCCCCTGTCTTCAACCTCCATTCCGTCGAACCAACCTTCCTCCCAACCTTCGGGAATGAACCCTCTCTGCGCCGCCATCATGGTTTTCCTCGCCGGCACACGCCTCGTCTGCCTGGCATCGTCTTTGTCAGGATGGATCCGCAACGCTCGCACCTTAATTTATTGGGGATCTTACTTAGTCCTCTTCGTATTGTTTTACCTTTCATACACTTGTCCCTCATGTCTCCTCTCTTTCTTTCTTTCAGTGGTTTCCCCCCTCTCAAGCGCGTTTAGGAGCCGTTTTCCCCTTGGTTCCGTTAGTCTTGAGGCTCCATTCGGGAGTCCTTCCCCGTTTCCTCCCTCATTCCTGTCCCTGTCGCTGTCAGTTGGCGCTGTCTTGTTGGTTTGTTGCGGCCTACAATTCATTGGTGGACGTTGTGGGCATCGGCCTAGCAACAAAAGTTCGTCTTCAACGTCAGGGACCCCAGCCAACCCAACAGATCCTATTCTCCTCTGTTCCCCATCTTCATTTCTTTCAGCTTTGCGGGACCTCTCCAACAACTCAAAGCCCGATTCTCACACTGAACTCAACTCCTCCATCGCCCGGCTTCAAGAATCCATCGACCAATTGCTTGTTGCCTTTGCTCTTCTTGATGGTTCCAAAGGAATTCATGCCATTCACATCGACGAATCCACTTCTTCACCCAGTCCAACAGAAATTCCACCTTCCGCAATGTCTACATCAACCCCAACCGTCAAAAGAGAAGAACAACCCAAGTCAATTACGCTGCCCATCCCCACCACTCAACCCAAGAAGATCAGTCCAACAATTCTCGCCCAACTTACCGATTTAACTCCAGAGCAAGCCATTAAAGAACTCCAGTCTCATATCAAACAACAAAGGGAAGAGAAAAGACGCCCCGTTTTCTTGACCGAAGAAGAAAAACAAATGCCAGCAGATCAACTTTATCTCCGTCTCAAACAGGCCGACTTACTTGCTCGTGAAGCCGAATTCCTGCAACATATGCCTCAACTCCCTTCCGACGTCCGGAATTGGAGTAAAGCCGACATCAACCGTTGGTTCAGGGATCAGAAGCATGAACAATGGGCCATTCGTCAAATCGAAAATGGTAAAACACTTTTCATCTGTCCCCAATGCAATCAAGCCAGAGACGCCGGAGTTCATCGCTGTGTCCCTTTGTGGAAAAGACCAACAACCCGTTCCGGACTCCCCATGCAACGTCAGACCTTCTTAACGACATCGGGCGGTAGTTTCAGAGTCAGCCAGAAAACAGTTCCTGACACCACGCGCATATCTGAACTGTCGGATCGAATTGCCAAAGCAAGAGAAAATACAACACAAGCCAACCAGCAGTTAGCCCAACTCCAAGCTCCACGTACAACTACTTCAACCACTTCAAATTCAACTCCACTTGACATCCCAGATCATCAACAATTTCCATACGCTTCTAACCCTCAACTTCAACAGTTCGTTCAACAGTCATCCTCATCGTCATCCAGTCCACCCCTCATCGATCTAACACTTGACGACGAACCAATGTCGTCCCTCGAAATCCAACAACCCCAACCACCTCCAATGCAATCCCCAATCATGTCCCAAGGTCAACAATTCCCCTATCAATCATATATTTATCCATATTACCCACCTATGTATTCCCCAACCCCCATATATTCGTCTTCATATAACCAGCCAAATTTTCAGTCCCACCATCCATCAAACCCAACCACATAACCATATCTTGCCCATCCTCCATGAAAAACACATCCATAAGCATCAATAATAATTCATCTAAATCCAATCCCCCATCTCAATCGTCTCCAATTTTTCCCCTTCGTCGTTATTCATGTCCATCATCTATCTATTCATCCAACATAACCCCCCACAACTCCCATAATAATAACATCGATATTAATTCTCCCCCTCCCGTCAAGTGTGTTCCCAATCCGTCTCCGTGTCCATTTTTTTCTATTTATTCGCTAGTTGCTCGCAACATCTCTCGTTGTTCCCTTCGTTTTGTTGATCTTTTCATAAATTCCATATCGATATTGTGCCTCGTTGATTCCGGTGCCGCCGTTAATGTTATGTCCTTCGAAATTGCTTCACAAATTCCATACAGAATCCATAATCAACCTTCCTCAACGCTATCTGGTTGCACGGGCTCCACAATGGATATTCTCCATTGGGGCTCTTCTTCTTTTTCCCTTTCCAATAGTCAATCTGTCGATCTTACCTTCGCCGTAGTCAATCATCTTCCCTGGCAATTTATTCTCGGTCTCCCATTCTTTGTTGCCACTAATTTTGTTGCCAATTTTTCAGAGAATTACCTCGTCAATCGCCACGGCCCAGTGCAACTCAAATCGCAACTCCAGTCTCTTCTCATATCTTCGTCATCTACAATCAACACACTCACCGCCGAAGAAAGACAAGAGCTCCAACAACGAGTGGATGAAGCATTACAGGCTGTCGAATATCCTGAAATCGTCGATCAACTCTCACCCCTTCTCTTGGAATTTCACGACATCTGGGCCTCCATGCGACCAAGCAAGTGCAAAGTCCTACCACATGTCATTGAACTCTCCTCAACGCGCCCGATTGTCGAACGCCCTCGTCGTTTCTCCGCCGAACAGGTTGAAATTATCAAGAAAGAAGTCGAAATCATGACATCTTGATCCACGGCACCTCCGTCGACGAAGTTTGCAGCACTCTTCGAATTGTTTTGCAACGTTTTCGCCATTTTGGGCTTCGGATGAACATCGTCAAGTCCCAGTTCTTCCATAAATCCCTTCTATATCTAGGTCATATCCTCGCCCATGGCACCATCCGACCAAATCCAAAGAAAGTCGAAGTCCTTTCGCACATCCGCCCACCGACTTCAGTCCCAGAAGTTCGCAAAGTTCTCGGCCTGCTAAGTTATTTCCGCCAGTACATTCCAGCCTTTTCTCACTTTGCCCACCATCTATCAGATCTTTTCAAGTCCAAAGTCGTATTTGAATGGACACCCAACCATCAGTTTGCCCTCGAATTCTGCGCACATCAGTTAGCGACTTCAGTTCTTGTTCTTCCACTTGAAGATGACGATTTCGTTCTCGAGACCGATGCTTCAGACTACGCTGTTGGTGCCATTCTCTCAGTCCGTCGTGATGAAAAGCTCATTCCAGTTGAATTTGCCTCTTGCACCTTAAAAGCTGCTGAACTCCGTTGGCCAACACGAGAAAAAGAGGGCTATGCCATCTTTTGGGCCCTCAACCATTTCGATCATTATCTACGCGGCCGTCACTTTGATCTCTTCACCGATCACCAGTCTCTGCTGTACATGTCGAAGAACAACACCGGAAAACTCGCTCGCTGGTCCTGTCGCTTGGCGGAGTACAATTTCACCCTTCGTCATAAGCCTGGCAAGGAAATGGATCATGTCGATTTCTTTTCACGTTTTATTGTTGATGATTATGACCTTCTTGCCGACAGAATGACCTATCTCCCCTCGGTTCCTTCTTCAATCCCATGTCAACTTTCACCCTCGCAGCTTAGCGCAAATGTCATTGAAATAAGCAACGCTTCACCACCGACACCATCCCTCATTGTTCCAACGCCATTCCCCTCATTTGACGAAATCGTTACCGCACAACGATCCTATGTGCCCAGACCAACTGGCAAGCAATTCTCCACGCGAAACGAGATCATCTTCTACAACCATGGTCTGTGGATCCCACCAGCACTTCGTTCACAGGTTATCGCCGCGTGTCATATTGTTCCACCCTTCCGTCATGCGGGGCATGTGAAAACAGCTAAGACTATTTTGAAAAGTTGTAACTGGCCTAACTTACATCGTGATGTTGCTTCTTTTGTCAGCTCTTGTTTATCTTGTCAACGCTTACGCCCACGAATCGAGCAATATCAAGGCCAGTTCATCCATCAGCCGCCAACAACTTCATTGTTCGAGCAAGTCCATATCGATCACTGGGGCCCTTGTCTTTGGGTCCGCAATCAACCTTACGTTCTCACAATGATCGATCGTCTCAGCCGTTGGTGTGAATGCGTAGTTGTCAAAGATGCAAAGGCCGAAACGACTGCGCGTACGTTTTTGGAGCACTGGGTTTGCCGCTACGGAGTACCCAAGACTGTTGTTTCTGACAAAGGACCCGCATTTTGGTCCGATGTCTTCGATCGGTTGTCCAAGTTGTTAGGTTTCACTCATTTGCGTACCACGTCCCAACATCCCGAAGGCAACAGCTTGATCGAGACATTTCATCGTACCCTAAAGAAGGGCATCGCCTCCATTCATATCGAGAATAAAGACATTCCCTTTTCCACTGCAGTTCAACTGGCCGTCTACGCCTATCGCTCTACAATCCACTTAACCTTGGGCGACTCTCCTGCGTTTATCACCTTTGGTATTGATCTCCGACCCCCAGTCGAGAATGATTGGCGTTTCCTACGACATGCTGACGACGTTCAGCGGGCTAAGGTCATATCCGAAATCCGATTGCAACAGATTGAACGTGCTCATGCTCAGTTTCTCTACTTGTCTAAGCTTGATCAGCCGGGTCGAACGCACGATTTGTTTGAGTTGAATGACATTGTCCTGGTTTCCTTATCCGACAAGGAATTTGCTGCCGCGTCCCGAGTTGAGGGCGACCGCAAAATTGCCCCAAAGTTCAGTCTGCCCGCCCGCGTAATCCATGTTTCGCAGAATGGCAAGTCCGCAATTGTCCGACACTTTGGCTCAGGTTGTACACAAGAAGTCCACATCCAAAATGTCCGTTTCATTACGCTCCCATCATGCCCTATTCTCCGGCAGCAGTGGCAATCAATCGCCACCCAACATGTGGAAGCACCATCAGTGATCCGGCCAAGAGAGCACAATACTTAGAAGCTTTCTGGACGAGTATTACAGATGCTCAAGAGCCGATCCAACAACGCTTCAAGCGACGCAGAGTAGGCAACGAGGCTTGAAGGGGACGATAATCTGATATTCGACATTTTTGCAAGCCTCATGGCCTACATATGCGTTTGCCTTCATCATAACAGCCAAAAAGGCAGGTGCTGGGATTCGAACTCGGCCCCTTTCGGTCCTACGATCCACGTTCCTACCCCTGCGACAACAGTCAGTTTCTTTCTATCAATTTGGCTGGTAATCCGCTCGAGTTCCAAAAGTATCTTGTCCTGTTGTTTTGCCCTTTTCTGTCCCATTTTGGGTAGCCCTGTTTTGTTTGTATTTTCTGTCAACCTTCTGGCACAGACCTAACCCCCCCTGTCTTCAACCTCCATTCCGTCGAACCAACCTTCCTCCCAACCTTCGGGAATGAACCCTCTCTGCGCCGCCATCATGGTTTTCCTCGCCGGCACACGCCTCGTCTGCCTGGCATCGTCTTTGTCAGGATGGATCCGCAACGCTCGCACCTTAATTTATTGGGGATCTTACTTAGTCCTCTTCGTATTGTTTTACCTTTCATACACTTGTCCCTCATGTCTCCTCTCTTTCTTTCTTTCAGTGGTTTCCCCCCTCTCAAGCGCGTTTAGGAGCCGTTTTCCCCTTGGTTCCGTTAGTCTTGAGGCTCCATTCGGGAGTCCTTCCCCGTTTCCTCCCTCATTCCTGTCCCTGTCGCTGTCAGTTGGCGCTGTCTTGTTGGTTTGTTGCGGCCTACAATTCACGAAGGACAATGGGCCCGTAGATTGTATTCAAAACACGATTAGGAATGTCATGGACAGCACCAAGTTGACTCAAAAAGGGAAGACCAAATAATGCAATACATGGAAGATCAGTTACTACCGCACATTTTACCGACACAGTTACAGAATTAGACAACGTCACAGGTAAGTCGATCCATTTAGCCACGTCGTTAGCTTTGCCACCAACCCCATGCAACGCCCGAATGGGTGAACAGCAGGATTCATATGTAAGGAAGGGAAGAAGGATATAAGAGATAATATTTAATTGTGATCCAGAATCAACGAGAGCAAGAAACGAGGATGAACGATTGAGAAATTCAATGAATTGGAGTTTATGGACAAAATCATCACACGAAGAATTGCTGAAAAACGAGGAAGGAATGGACGTAGACAACGAAAAACACGTAGAAGAAGGGTGGTCAGAGCTTTGCGAATTATAACGGAATGTATGTATCAGGTTAACAGTCGAAAGAATGGGCACGAAATATTCGCCGTTGGGTAGAGGAATGCGCCAAGTTAGTCATTGGAATATCGGAAGTTGCGGGCGTTGTGGGTTCTGCAGGCGTAGGGGACTGTAACAGACGATGTCGAGCTTCTATTTCCTCTTTGGCGCGTCGTAGATGTTCGTAATCGGCTAATACTTTGGCTTCATCTGTAATTGCAGCTGTTCGTAATCGTAGACCACCTAGTGATTGTGTAACGACTAAGCCTTTCGTAGTAGCTGGCGTGGATCCGTCTGTTTGCCAACGAGTTGCGATGCATTGGTGCTTTCCTTTTAATTCCGTAGACAATTGATGACACACCTCACATTCAAAAACTTCAATACCCCTGGAACGCATGGATTGTGCCCAAACTTCACTTTTTCTGTTGCTGACGAGTCGTTGGACGTCACGGCGGGGAAGTAGCTTCTGTTCTTCGGAGAGTTCACCTAATGGCTCAAAATCGGAAGTTCGCAGCATCTCACGGGTTTCCATGCGTCGTTGACGTTCAACTTTCCATTTTCGATGTAATTGATCCATCGACATTTCCTTTTCTTCGTCTGTCAGGAATTCAGGGGCACGTTCGGCTTGCTTGCGTTCTGCTTCCCGTTTGCGGAGTTTGTCAAGTAGTTCAGCTTCGGACAATTTGGCGAAGTCTTCTTTTAATTCGTCGGGAATGGGGTCACGAGACGCAAGGTTGATGGTTACTTTTCGAGCTTTTGAAGTAGGGGTTCGTCGCACTGTTGTGAATTTCGCGTTCGCGCTCTGTTCAATAGTAAGATCGTCATAGTTGCAGTCTTCTGGGCCATCTTCAGCAAGGGGAGCGAACTGGTTGGCGCATGTGATGTTGGGATGAACTTCTGATCGCCGGGGTGTCAGCATGGTGTCAGAGCATGTTGGCGTCGTGGAAACTGGAGTTGGCGGGGTGGGAGAAGGCATAGAAGGAGTAACAACTGTGTCTTCAACAGTGGTGAGATGGTCAAGTTTGTCGGCGAGGTTTTCCATAGCCATCGCAATATAGGTGGCTGTAGGAGCTTCAGCAACGGTATTGGCGATAGAAAGAACTAGAGTTTCTAGGGGGACAAGTAGTGCGCGGATTTCATGAATAACTTTTTGTAGATCCTCAGCTGGATTGGCGGGAGATGGTGCTGGACTGGTTGCAGAAGTTGCAAAGTTGGCGAATGGTTCAATTGCAGCACGAATTAGTTTGGTAGCATCTTCAATTGAAACAACGTTGATAGCGGAGGAGGACACCGTACGATCCCCACAGCTTGGGTTCCGCTTCACCGGACCACTAATAAGATTCGCGGCCCAAAGCGTGGGAATGGTGATCATTGTGGCGAATGGAAGAATGGTGCAAGTCCAGCAAAATCCGGAGTTCAACACGTAAGTACCCGCAGCAGAGAGCGTGGATACTGTTAACCACATGGAGGAAGAGTTGGCAAAGTAAGAAACCATGGGGAAAAGCCAGGGAAAAACACACTGAACTATGGAAACGTAGATAAAAAAGCCGGTCAAAATCATTAAGCCCACGAACGCAGGATACTTTAGGCATCTGAGAATGAAATGATGCGTGAAGTAGATAATATAACCACAAAGAAGAAGGATAAACAACATACCCAGAAAGTTAGGGTCATGGATGTCTAGCGTGAGCAGCGTAGACAGAAAGCATGTAAAAACGGAGAAGAAGGAGGTCGTCATTCTAACAAATGGAAAAAAGAACCGTAGATCCCAAGGTTGAGAAAGTTGGAATGGTTCTTGCAGTGACCACAAAGGCAGTTAGCCATACTACGATGAGCCCTATGGCGATGATGGTCCAGTTTGTTGCAAGGAAGTGGGTGGGGTTGCTTTCAAGCATGGTGTTAGAAATGTGGTTACCCCAGTGGGAGAGCGTGTTGTCAAAGTTGTCTATAACTGAAAGAAGGGAATCGAGTGCTGCCCTATACAAAATAGGGGTCATAATGTAGGCGGTTCGTCCGACAATTGCGAGGGAAAGAAGTCCTGTTATCGCGAAGAGAGTGCAAATCACCTTCCGGAGGATAGGATAGACCTTAATCACAATAAATACGGAAGATGCCAAACTCAACGGCATCAGAACCCAAAGGAAGAACGATGGGCCGAACAGCATCCCGAGGTGGTTGAACAGTTGGTTCAGAATTTGATGATTCATTTGTTGATCAATGGCAACAAGGTTAAAATCAAGAATAAAAGGGAGAGGCTGGAACTAAAAACTGTTTATGTCAATGGGTGAGACGCATACATCCGTGAAGCCCGAGACATTGAGACATCAGGAAAAGGCTTTAAGTTTGGTTCTTCATTAGCGCAGCAATCACTCCAACTCGCCCGCCTAAGGACCAAACTTAATCCAAGCGAGGCCGCTTCTTCTTCGTCACTAGTTGAGGGTAGTCGACGGATTCCCAGAATTTTTCAAGCTTTTCATGGCGCTCCTTGGGGTCAAACATTGAAGAGATTTCACGATTCACTACTCGGTCCCATTCTTCCCTTTGCAGAGACGTTAGCGGGGGACTCAGGAAGCGGACATCCTGGATGTGCACAATCCTTTGTTGATCCGTTATTAAGTTCTTTACTAGCGCCTTTTGGTCACCTAGATAAACGGAGAGGACTCGACAAGGTAGTGACCATTTCGGAATCAACTTGTGCTTATGCTCGTCAGAAAAGAAAGCTGCTTTCCGTCGCTCATGTTCTGACGCACGAACAAGGACTAACTGATTTGGAGTGAACTTTGCTGGTTGCCGCGCTTCATTTTTTTTTCTCATTTTCGCGGAGTCTCTTGTCGTACGCTTGCCATTGAATATCCAAACGCATTTCATTCACAAACTTCAAACGATCTTTCATTGCTCCAACTCTTTGGAAGCGCCAATCATTATCCGCTGGTGGGCGAAGGTCAATTCCATAAACAAGGAACGCTGGTGTCTCGTTCATCGAGAGGTGGATAGTAGAACGATAAGAGTAAAGTACAAGGTCTAAAGCTTCATGGAAGGAAATGCTTGGTCGAACTGCTGGAACTTCAAATGCGGAAAGTCCCTTGTTCAAGTTGCGGTGAAACGACTCGATGATGGCATTTCCTTGTGGATGATAAGGTGTGCTCGTCAACGCTTTAGTCCCGAACAACCCATGCACAGTCCTCATCAAAATTCCTGTGAAAGTCTGGTCGTTATCCGTCATGATTATCGAAGGAACTCCAAACCGACAGATCCACGAACGAATGAATGTTGACACAACGATCTCCGCAGCTGCTGATGGTACTGGAATGCACTCAACCCACTTTGTGAATTGATCAATCATTGTCAGCACCTGGTAGTTGACTCCATTGAACGTACATTTCCAGAAATCCATGTAAACTGTGTGAAAGGGTCCGGGGATGGGATGTGTTCGGAGATGACCTTGGAAGCGTTCAATTCCTGGACGTGTACGCTGGCAACGAAGGCAAGACGAAACATATTTGGCGACTTGTTGATGAAGACCCGGCCAATTGAAGACTTTCCTTATGGTTCTTGATGTCTTTTTCACTCCATGGTGTCTGAAGGGTGCAACAGAGTGGCAGGCAGCAATAACAGAATTCCGAAGAGAGAGTGGCACCCAAATAGCATTATGGTAGAAAGTGATCCCATCTTTCACGAAAAATCCTCGTCCAGATGGTGGGGTTGACGATGGGATTAACTATGTCCAACCTCCTTGGATTCTGCGGCACTAATTGCAACAAAAAAATGAAAGAGATACTAAAAATCCCCACATGGATTTTTAGCCCACAACACCACCATCTTTCGCGCTTTTTGTCAGCCACCAGTCGCTTTCTATCATCAACTCGCTCTCCCTTGACTCCCGCATCTGTCAGGTCACTCTAGCCCGTGAATTTCACTTTAGTTCTCATGTGCCCTGGCGGTCACTACTGCGCACCTTGTGTAGGGGTGTCTGACTCAGTTGTAATTACAAGGACCTGCGGACACATTCGACTCTATCTAGGCGAATGTGGGGATTTTTAGCCCACAACACCACCATCTTTCGCGCTTTTGTCAGCCACCAGTCGCTTTCTATCATCAACTCGCTCTCCCTTGACTCCCGCATCTGTCAGGTCACTCTAGCCCGTGAATTTCACTTTAGTTCTCATGTGCCCCTGGCGGTCACTACTGCGCACCTTGTGTAGGGGTGTCTGACTCAGTTGTAATTACAAGGACCTGCGGACACATTCGACTCTATCTAGGCGACCCCTTTCCATTTGGAGAGTTATTAGACTTGCTGGACTCAATTGTGGGATACTGGCATTCGACACTTGTATAGGTCGTCCTATACCTCGTCACTAATTCTTTATGTTTCGATTCAATGCCTGGATAGAAGGCTACCCCCACCCGCCATCGATTGTTGGAATGCCCGCATGTCAAGTATTCTTTGATGAATTTTGGCTAAGTCAGAAAAAGTGCCAGCAGAGGGTTGTGATCCGCCGACCTTACGGTCCTAAAGACAGCGCCATACCAACTGTACCAACCACTCTTTTCTTTCAAATCTTTCGGAGGCCGGGCCCGCAAAAGTGACCAAGTCTGCAATTTTCCACATTCACGCCATTCACGCACAATTTACCAGAAAAGATCACATGAGCATGAAATACTCCAAAATGCACGTTTTCGCTTTTCCACTTCCCCCTAGTCAGTTTTAGATCCATTCCTCCCCATTCTTCTGTTTTTAGAAGCTTTTTGCCTTCTTCTTTAAATTTTGTTCCACTTTCCCCCACAACCAACCATTTCCCAGCATGAACCCCCTCCGGATCTGCACTTTCTTGCTCTTCCTGGTATCCTTGCCAGTGATTTCCAAAGGGAACCCCATGGACTTCGTTCAACCACAAGCCCTACCATACACATTTCCACCCATATATTCATCCATCATCACCCAACTCTCCATTTTATCCAACTATCTCATCCTTCTTCTATTCATTATCATTGCATTTCCACTCCTCCGCTCTTCCATCATGCTATTCATCAAGTTATATCTATATCCATTTGCCACCCTTCTTCTAAATCTCTCTGGATTGACTGGTATCTTCATTTGGATTTACTGGAATTTCCACCCTTCACTTTCCCTCATTTCTCTTCCTTCTTTCACTGCCTTCTTCCCTTTATCATCCACTCTAACCTCCATCTTTACTCTCCATACTTCCACCCTATTCGCTTGCATTCTATCATCATCTATCATCATTAATATCATATTCATCTATTTTTCATACCATACATCATTTTCATCATCTTTGTCAACCCAATGCCCAGCAGGGGGCAAAAACCCGCCTAGTTCTGTTGAGGGTTTACTCAACGTTAATGGCTCCAAGGCCGGGAATGATCCAACTACCTCCCGAGTAGATGAAAAAATTCCAGAAAATTTTCCAACCCCAATTTTTTCCAGCCAACAACAATCAACAGCCCCACTCCAAGCCATCTACCAAGTAGTCATGCCGCACAACCAATCCACAAATCCACCATCCACCTCCCAGCAACAACCCACAGATCTCCACCATCAATTCTCAACGGAAAATCAACCAACACCAACCATCAGTACTCCACCATCAGCCCCACCATCAGTTCCAACTTCAACAGTTTTTTCAACGGAACCAATAGTCAACGAATGTCATTTGCAAGTGTCATTCGATAACGCATGGGATTACGACTTCGAAGAAGATGTCGACATCGAAACAGTGACCATTTGCCCTTTGAATGTTTCAGAACTTGTCAAAAGTTTGGGTGCAAACTCAAATGCAACAGAAGAAGAACTTTTCATGAAGTTGCTGGACAGACGCCGTGAAAAACGCGAATTGGCCAGAAAAAAGCATCAGCAACCCCTTGATCCAGAACTCTTCAAAACCACGCTTTTGTCTATCAATGACCTACGCCGATACATGATCCAAAATTCGGGAAAAGAAAGGCAATGGACCAAGCGGGGTATGGAGGTAATTCCAGATGGGTGGAAATCGTTGACACCCTACCAATTGAATGCTGAACTAAGAAAGTGGCGTGATAATGTTTGGTGTGAGCACATGCAGACCAAGGGAATTCAATTGGCTCAATGTTCGAAATGTCGTCTACTAGTTCGCCCCGACAACCACAAGTGCGTTTTTTCTGAAGCACCCGGAGTGACCTACGAGAAGGGAGTTCCATTGCGTGAAGGAGTTCAAGTTGTCGCGTCTGGAAATAAAGTCCGAACGAAAAAAGTCAAGCAACCAGATTTAGAACTTCTCGGCGAAAAGATAACCGAATTACAAGCTTTGGCCGAAGAACAGAAGCAACGCCAACAACCACAACAACAAGAAAAACATCCAGAAAATGACATGGAGATGGAAAACGACAAAGAAAATGATGTTGAATTTGCTGAACTGGTCAAAGATAATCCACTATTTGCAATGCTCAAATTAAAGAACAATGACGACTTGTTGGACCACTTGGCCACCCTCTTTCTTGACATGTTCGTAGATGCCCGCGTAAAGTTGGCTGAAAGCAACAGAGAGAAGGCAATGAGTGAAAATGCCTTGAAAGCATTCCTAAAAGATAGTGATCTTGTTGGCCATTCCTCATCCAGTCCTGAAGAAAATCGGGCCTCGGGCCGAGCGGACACAAACGGCTGCCAGGTCGTCCTGCTGGCAGCCGAACAAGAAAAAGATAAGTTGACTAATGTTCACTTACAAAAAACTGAAGTTTCGAGTCATCCGACCACTTCAAAGTCGTGTTTTGTCGCTAAAAATGCCCGGTCTGCCCACGAATTTTCCTCTGTTCAGGCATGAAATGTCTGCGCAAACAGAATTAGAGAAAGATGTCAAAAACTGCACAAAGAAAGGATTTCCTTCATCCATGCCTTGAAATTATCTCTAATGAACGCCGGTCTGTTTGCCAGCACTCAACATGAAAAATCCGGTGGATCTCCCGCTCTCGCACCTCTGTGTCTCGCACTGACGCAAAAAGCAACGAAAATTGTCAAGAACAACCAAAACAAGCGAGTCAAGTTGATCAGCCCTTTGCTATGGATCAAAATTGAAAGCCCAACTACAACTTTCCGAGCATTGATTGATACTGGAGCTGCCATTAATCTGATTTCCCCAAAAGCAATCAACGACTTTCCCCACTCACCGTTGGTTCGTTATCCAGTGGCTCTTCAAGGTGCTCTTGGTTCAGAGGATACATTAAATTCTTGGTACTCAGTTTCCATCCAATTTCCAAGTTCCAAGACAATTTCCATCCCATTTCTCCTCGGCTCCGACAACAACATCGACCTCATTTTGGGCATGCCATTTCTTGACCAAGTTTCTGCCAATATCTCGATAAGAAATCATATTTTGTCCACCTCAGTCGGTGACTTCGGCTGGGGGGCGGGAGAGAAAACAAAAATTTTGAAAATTCCATTGTCTTACGTTTTTGCAGATTCCACTTTGTCCAACGAAGCAGTGGAGCAAATCAACAACTCATTAAAGGGAACAATTCTCTCCGAGCAGGGCCAGAAACACGTCGCGAAGATGTGGAAGAAATACGTTGATATATGGAACACAGATGTTCCAGGGGAGTCAAAGGGAGTTGAATTTGAATTTACTTTAAAAGACTATCGTCCAGTTTGTCTCCCTCCACGAAATCTTGCGCAACAGTATCACGAAGCCTGCGAGAAAGAAGTGAAGAAAATGTTGGCAGACGACATTATTGAGCCATCAACATCCCCATATTGCACATACCCAGTTCTTGCTCCAAAGAAAGATGGCGGAGTCCGGTTTGCAGTCGATTATCGAAAGCTGAATTCTGTAACAATTCATGATAAAACTCCCCTGCCCAACATGGAAGACCTCTTTGCGTCGTTGAAGGACTCTAAATACTTTGGATTGATTGATTTACGCTGGGGGTTTTGGCATATTCCAATAAAGAAATCTCAACGCCATTACACTGCCTTTCGAACCCCCAGCGGACTTTGGCAATTCAAAAGAATGCCGTTTGGATTGGTGAACGCACCAGCTTGGTTCCAAAGATGGACTTCCGCGATTTTCGCCGACCTGAGGTACACGGGAGTTCTCGTGTATCTTGATGACATTTTGGTCCATGCTGCAACTGAGGAAGAATTCTTGAGATTGTTTGACATTGTCATTCAAAGATTGTCAGTGTATGGTGCTCGAGTCAAGCTTTCTAAGACTGAAATTTGTCCTTCTTCGTTTGAGTACTTAGGTCACATCGTCAGTGGGGAAAAGCGCTATCCCCAACCTCGAAAATTATTGAAGCTCAAAAGCATCAAAGAACCAAAGAATGTCGGCGATTTACGGTCCATTTTGGGGATGTTCTGCTACTACCGCAACTACATTCCTCACTTCTCCGAGAAGGTTCTACCACTCACCAGAATGTTGAAAAAAGGAGCCAAATTCCAATGGAGTGACGAACATTGGAAAGTGCTCTCTGAATTAACAGAAATCTTGAATGAAGCAGCCCTTCAACTGACCCCAATTTCCTATACCTTCCGCCTTGAAACCGACGCTTCCAACTACGCTATGGGTGCTGTGTTGTACGACAAAAAGAACTTTGAAGAGAATCCCAGCCCAAGACCACTAATGTTCATCTCCAAAACACTATCTCCAACGCAACAAAACTGGTCAACCGCTGAAAGGGAGGCATACTCCATTGTTTGGGCGCTTGAAACGCTACAATCCTACGTGAAAGGAAGAGAAGTCCACGTCTTTACTGATCATAAAAACATCCAGTCTTTGTTTGACAGGGGCAAAGGCAAGATTGAGAGATGGGCTATCCGTTTAAGCGAATTTAATCCAATAATTCACTACATCCCAGGCAAAGACAACATCGTGGCTGACTTCTTATCAAGATTCGTCGATGATACTCCTCTTCCAGACCATATGTTTTACTGCTGCACTCACAAGCGATTTCGTCCAATAGAAGATGCTGAACAACAACAAGAAACGTTGGTGATTGACCTAATGGATCCCGAAGATGAGACGGACGTGCTACAACCAAAGATTCATGGTAGAAAACGACCTCGTCGGTGCTCTATCATTGAAGATGCCCAAGAATTTGACCCTCCCTCTGAAAATCCAGTAACTTCCCCTAACAAGCTTTCACCATTTCACTTCTTAGCAGATGTCAAGCCAATAACTCTCGAGGAAGTTCTTCAAGCTCAAAAGAACGAAGCTCCGTCCCCATTACCTCGTGGATACTTCATGAATGAGTCTGGAATGATTGGTTATCTCTCTGGAATTTGGGTTCCGCCAAGCCTTCGGCTGCAAATTCTTGACTCCTTCCACTTACTCCCCCCCTATTGGCACTCTGGATCCGCTAAGATGCAAACTTTGATAAAAAAATTGTATTGTTGGCCAGGTTTACATCAAGATGTCATGAATTACACCCAATCCTGCTTGACTTGCCTTCGATCAAAGCCCCGATTTATCAATAACAACTACGAAATGGGTACTCATCCACTCGAAGGACCGTTTGAGCACGTTTACGTGGATTTGTGGGAAGGTTTTGAATGGAATGAGCAAAGAAGGACTGTGCTCACGATGACTGACCATTTCACCAAATGGACGGAAGCTGTAGTAATCCCCAACAAAACGTCAAGTGAGGTCGGAAGAGCTCTGTTCATCAATTGGTTTGCTAGGTTTGGTGCTCCTATTACTCTTCGAACTGACAATGAAAGATCACTACTTGAAGAGTCAGTTGAAGTGCTCACCTTAATGATGGGGTCAAAGAAATTGCGTACTACAATTCGACATCCAGACGGGAATTCGCCAGTTGAAAGATTTCACAAAGAATTAAAGCGAACGATGAAGCAAATCAAGCCGCATTGTGACAAAATTATCACCGTTGAAGAAGCGATTGCCTGGGGCCATGTTAGCATACCGATCATTACCCCACACTTCAACCAACGAATCACCAGCTTATATGACTCACGGATGCGACATCATCCTTCATAACACTCAAGAATCACTCGTTCAATTCCGGCTCAACCCTCTACAACAAGCAAGAAACGACCTGCTACAGCAATTTCGACAAAATTTGGTGGAAAAGTACCTCCACTCCAAGCAGAATTCCACAGACCACACAACTCCGAAAAGAAAGTTTTGCCATGGCGATCTAGTGCTATTGAATCTGACGGATAATCAAATAAGTCGAATTGCGCGTATCATGGGCTATGGTTTCAAATTGACTTCACAATGGTCATTACCAATGCGTGTTCTCTTTGTGAGGCAGAAATGGAAATACGGCCACATTAAGGTGCCTTTCTTCTGGATTTACAACTCAATCAACTCACATCACGAAAGTGAAGTTTCATCAACGAACCGAAGGCCGAAGCATTACAGTCATTGTGGAAAGAATTGAGCGAAAAGGAGTCAAATGCATTTCAAGTTCTTGGTTCCTACTACTCCACGCATTACGAAGATTAGGAAGATTGGTCAAGGAGGTTGGTCATAGCTGGGGGGCAAAACGATGGGATTAACTATGTCCAACCTCCTTGGATTCTGCGGCACTAATTGCAACAAAAAAATGAAAGAGATACTAAAAATCCCCACATGGATTTTTAGCCCACAACACCACCATCTTTCGCGCTTTTTGTCAGCCACCAGTCGCTTTCTATCATCAACTCGCTCTCCCTTGACTCCCGCATCTGTCAGGTCACTCTAGCCCGTGAATTTCACTTTAGTTCTCATGTGCCCTGGCGGTCACTACTGCGCAACTGCGCACCTTGTGTAGGGGGTGTCTGATTCAGTTGTAATTACAAAGACCTGCGGACACATTCGACTCTATCTAGGCGACCCCTTTCCATTTGGAGAGTTATTAGACTTGCTGGACTCAATTGTGGGATACTGGCATTCGACACTTGTATAGGTCGTCCTATACCTCGTCACTAATTCTTTATGTTTCGTTCAATGCCTGGATAGAAGGCTACCCCCACCCGCCATCGATTGTTGGAATGCCCGCATGTCAAGTATTCTTTGATGAATTTTGGCTAAGTCAGAAAAAGTGCCAGCAGAGGGTTGTGATCCGCCGACCTTACGGTCCTAAAGACAGCGCCATACCAACTGTACCAACTAATCTGATATTCGACATTTTTGCAAGCCTCATGGCCTACATATGCGTTTGCCTTCATCATAACAGCCAAAAAGGCAGGTGCTGGGATTCGAACTCGCCCCCTTTCGGTCCTACGATCCACGTTCCTACCCCTGCGACAACAGTCAGTTTCTTTCTATCAATTTGGCTGGTAATCCGCTCGAGTTCCAAAGTATCTTGTCCTGTTGTTTTGCCTTTTTCTGTCCCAGTGGCACACTTGCACCATTTCATTTTTAAATTCAGTCAACCTTTTGGCACAGACTTAACCCCCCCCTGTCTTCAACCTCCATTCCGTCGAACCAACCTTCCTCCCAACCTTCGGGGAATGAACCCTCTCTGCGCCGCCATCATGGTTTTCCTCGCCGGCACACGCCTCGTCTGCCTGGCATCCTCTTTTTCAGGATGGATCCGCATCGCTCGCACCTTAATTTATTGGGGATCTTACTTAGCCCTCTTCGTATTGTTTTACCTTTCATACACTTGTCCCTCATGTCTCCTCTCTTTCTTTCTTTCAGTGGTTTTCCCCCCTCTCAAGCGCGTTTAGGAGCCGCTTTCCCCTTGGTTCCGTTAGTCTTGAAGCTCCATTCGGGAGTCCTTTCCCGTTTCCTCCCTCATTCCTGTCCCTGTCGCTGTCAGTTGGCGCTGTCTTGTTGGTTTGTTGCGGCCTACAAGTCATTGGTGGACGTTATGGGCATCGGCCTAGCAACAAAAGTTCGTCTTCAACGTCAGGGACCCCAGCCAACCCAACAGATCCTATTCTCCTCTGCTCCCCATCTTCATTTCTTTCAGCTTTGCGGGACCTCTCCAACAACTCAAAGCCCGATTCTCACACTGAACTCAACTCCTCCATCGCCCGGCTTCAAGAATCCATCGACCAATTGCTTGTTGCCTTTGCTCTTCTTGATGGTTCCAAAGGAATTCATGCCATCCACATCGACGAATCCACTTCTTCACCCAGTCCAATAGAGATTCCACCTTCCGCAATGTCTACATCAACCCCAACCGTCAAAAGAGAAGAACAACCCAAGTCAATTACGCTGCCCATCCCCACCACTCAACCCAAGAAGATCAGTCCAACAATTCTCGCCCAACTTACCGATTTAACTCCAGAGCAAGCCATTAAAGAACTCCAGTCTCATATCAAACAACAAAGGGAAGAGAAAAGACGCCCCGTCTTCTTGACTGAAGAAGAAAAACAAATGCCAGCAGATCAACTTTATCTTCGTCTCAAACAGGCCGACTTACTTGCTCGTGAAGCCGAATTCCTGCAACATATGCCTCAACTCCCTTCCGACGTCCGGAATTGGAGTAAAGCCGACATCAACCGTTGGTTCAGGGATCAGAAGCATGAACAATGGGCCATTCGTCAAATCGAAAATGGTAAAACACTTTTCATCTGTCCCCAATGCAATCAAGCCAGGGACGCCGGAGTTCATCGCTGTGTCCCTTTGTGGAAAAGACCAACAACCCGTTCCGGGACTCCCCATGCAACGTCAGACCTTCTTAACGACATCGGGCGGTAGTTTCAGAGTCAGCCAGAAAACAGTTCCTGACACCACGCGCATATCTGAACTGTCGGATCGAATTGCCAAAGCAAGAGAAAATACAACACAAGCCAACCAGCAGTTAGCCCAACTCCAAGCTCCACGTACAACTACTTCAACCACTTCAAATTCAACTCCACTTGACATCCCAGATCATCAACAATTTCCATACGCTTCTAACCCTCAACTTCAACAGTTCGTTCAACAATCATCCTCATCGTCATCCAGTCCACCCCTCATCGATCTAACACTTGACGACGAACCAATGTCGTCCCTCGAAATCCAACAACCCCAACCACCTCCAATGCAATCCCCAATCATGTCCCAAGGTCAACAATTCCCCTATCAATCATATATTTATCCATATTACCCACCTATGTATTCCCCAACCCCCATATATTCGTCTTCATATAACCAGCCAAATTTTCAGTCCCACCATCCATCAAACCCAACCACATAACCATATCTTGCCCATCCTCCATGAAAAATACATCCATAAGCATCAATAATAATTCATCTAAATCCAATCCCCCATCTCAATCGTCTCCAATTTTTCCCCTTCGTCGTTATTCATGTCCATCATCTATCTATTCATCCAACATAACCCCCCCACAACTCCCATAATAATAATGATAACATCGATATTAATTCTCCCCCTCCCGTCAAGTGTGTTCCCAATCCGTCTCCGTGTCCATATTTTTCTATTTATTCGCTAGTTGCTCGCAACATCTCTCGTTGTTCCCTTCGTTTTGTTGATCTTTTCATAAATTCCATATCGATATTGTGCCTCGTTGATTCCGGTGCCGCCGTTAATGTTATGTCCTTCGAAATTGCTTCACAGATTCCATACAGAATCCATAATCAACCTTCCTCGACGCTATCTGGTTGCACGGGCTCCACAATGGATATTCTCCATTGGGGCTCTTCTTCTTTTTCCCTTTCCAATAGTCAATCTGTCGATCTTACCTTCGCCGTAGTCAATCATCTTCCCTGGCAATTTATTCTCGGTCTCCCATTCTTTGTTGCCACTAATTTTGTTGCCAATTTTTCAGAGAATTACCTTGTCAATCGCCACGGCCCAGTGCAACTCAAATCGCAACTCCAGTCTCTTCTCATATCTTCGTCATCTACAATCAACACACTCACCGCCGAAGAAAGACAAGAGCTCCAACAACGAGTGGATGAAGCATTACAGGCTCTCGAATATCCTGAAATCGTCGATCAACTCTCACCCCTTCTCTTGGAATTTCACGACATCTGGGCCTCCATGCGACCAAGCAAGTGCAAAGTCCTACCACATGTCATTGAACTCTCCTCAACGCGCCCGATTGTCGAACGCCCTCGTCGTTTCTCCGCCGAACAGGTTGAAATTATCAAGAAAGAAGTCGAAATCATGGAAAAAGACGGAATCATCAGGCCATCCTGTTCGCCGTACGCTACGTAATAAGATTCGCGGCCCAAAGCGTGGGAATGGTGATCATTGTTGCGAACGGAAGAATGGTGCAAGTCCAGCAAACTCCGGAGTTCAACACGTAAGTACCAGCAGCAGAGAGCGTGGATACCGTTACCCACATGGATGAAGAGTTGGCAAAGTAGGAAACCATGGGGAAAAGCCAGGGAAAAACACACTGAACGATGGAAACGTAGATAAAAAAGCCGGTCAAAATAATTAAGCCCACGAATGCAGGATACTTCAGGCATCTGAGAATGAAATGATGCGTGAAGTAGAGAATATAACCACAAAGAAGGAGGATAAACAACATACCCAGAAAGTTAGGGTCATGGATGTCTAGCGTGAGCAGCGTAGACAAAAAGCATGTAAAAACGGAGAAGAAGGAGGTCGTCATTCTAACAAATGGGAAAAGAACCGTAGATCCCAAGGTTGAGAAAGTATCAAAAGCTTACGAATTAGCGAGCTCAGACAATAATTGCACTGCCAAGTGTGGTGGTGCTCCTAGGGCGGGAGACAAGAGGATAGCATGCTTCTTAAGTCTGTGTCTCGTAGAACAAAGTCTCAAAAACCCATCAGGGCCCCTCCAGACTTTGGAATCCGACGACGCTTCCTAGTGGGCTCGTCTGACAGTTGCTGTGGCGTAGACAGAGCTTCAAAGAACTCTTCGATTACTTCCCGGCATTTCTGCGGATCATACATATTAGAAACTTCTTTCTGCACCAAGTTCAGCCATTCTTTCTCTTGCGCTAAACCTTGTGGGGGCAAAATGAATTGGGCATCCTGTATGTGGACCTGTCGAAGATCATTCGTGAGGAGCGACTTTGCAATAGCTGTTTTCAGGGTAGGGAGAACTCGAACAACCCGATAAGGGAGAGTCCAACGGGGCGAAACTTTGTAAAAGGCGTTTTTGTGCTTCATTTGATCAAGTGGAATCGCACGGCAGAGGATGAGTTGACCTTCTTCGAATGTTGTTGGTTGACGTGCTTCATTCTTGCGCTGATTTTGACGATGCAATAGTTCTTGTGCCTGCAACTGGACATCTAACCTAAGAAGCGAGAGAAACTTCAATCTTTCACTGTTGAGAGGGGTTGATTCCATTCGCCAGTCATTGTCGTTGGGCAGTCGAGGGTCAACTCCATAGGTGAGATAGCTGGGGGAGTGCCCTGTTGTGCTGTGAATTGTTGAACGATAGCCAAACAGAACCAAGTCAAGTGCTTCTTGTAGCGGAACATTTTTTTGATCAAAAAATCGTAGACCTTGATTCAAAGTTCGATGAAACGATTCGATTGGGGCGTTACCCTCGGGATGATACACTGTGGAAGTGATCCGCGTTATTCCTAGTTGTGCGGAGAGCCTTGTCAGGACTGTGTTGCAAAAGGATGGATCTTGATCGGACACTAACTTGTTGGGGACACCAAATCGATAAACCCAAGAATGCAGGAGAGCTGTTGCAACCGTTGTAGCTGTTTTGTTATTGAGAATCACACATTCGACCCATTTAGTATGCTGGTCAATCAATGTAAGGATGACATATGATTTATCGTTATACGAACATTGCCAGAAATCCATATAAATGCTGTCGAAAGCACCCGGTATTGGATGAGTCCGAAATAGTCCTTGCACTCGTTCCGCTCCTGACCTGTTGCGACGACAAAATAGACACGATTGCAGGTAAAGTGTTACATCTTTCCGCAAATTTGGCCAATTGAACGTCCTATTGATGGTAGAAGTGGTTTTCTTGATACCTGGATGATGGAAGGGAGCTATGGAATGGCAAGAAGCGATAACCTTGGTTCTGAAGCTTGGGGGAACGTAGATGAGTCCGTGGTAATAGATGATATTGTTTTTGCGTGAGAATCCTAGAGTCGTTGGAGTTGGTTCTTGTTTCTGCGCGTTGATAATGTCTTGTAGTTCAGGGATCGGTTCTGTTGACGTGAAAAAGCACATTCTATCGCGTAGTGTTCCGTCGTCTTCTTGATCCAAGAATCGTGATAAGAAGTCGATGTGCACGAGTTCTTTGCCACTTTTGTGATAGATTTGCATATCGTATTCAGCCAATGCGCTTGCCCACCGTGCAATCTTTCCTTTTGGACAATCTAGCATCCATCTTAGACTTTCATGATCCGTGTGCACAACGAATGTGCGGCCCCGTAAGTAATGATCAAACTTTTGTAGTGCTGCAACGATTGCGTAAGCTTCACGTTCTCTCGCAGGCCAGTTCTTCTGAATCGTGGACAATGTCTTCGAATAGAATTCCACAGGTTTCCACACATCCTCATGCTTTACGTGTAATGCAGCTCCAATCGCTTTCTCAGATGCGTCAGTTTCCACCATGAACTCATCTGAATCAAGTGGAATTTCAAGAACCGAATTTGCCAATCTCGAAATCGCTTCTTCAACTGCTCGTTCGTGTTCGCTTGTCCATTCGACTTCAGTTAGCTTATTGTTTCTTTTCGTGTTCTTCTGACTGCGTAATAACTCAAATACCGGGGTCATAATATCTGCATAACGGGGGATAAAGGCATGATAGAACCCAAGGAAACCTAAAAGACTTCTGACATCATTGAGATTCGTTGGCGACTGGATACGGCTGAGGGCTTCAACTTTCTTTGGATCAGGAACAAGCTGTCCCTCTACAATCAGTTGACCAAGATACTTCAGCTTTCTAGGAAAAAACACACTTTTCGGGAGATTCAAAGTCAACCCCGTGGCACGTAGACGCTCAAAAACTGTTCGTAGAAGTTGCATCGTCTGTTGAAAGGAATGGGAATGAACCAGAATATCATCAATATATGCGAGGACCCCAGAAAACCATAAGTCGCCAAACAAAAAGTCAACCATCCGCTGAAAGGTTGCAGGGGCGTTAGTCAACCCAAAGGGCATACAAATGAACTCATACAAGCCTTTGAAGCACCGAAATGCCGTGTATTTAATCGATCTTTCCTCCATTGGTATTTGCCAATACCCTGCTCGTAAGTCAAGTGCAACAAAGTATTTGGACCCTTTGATGGCGTGGATCAAGTCTTGGATGCGAGGGAGTGGATAACGATCTTTGATTGTCACTTTGTTGAGCGCCCGGAAGTCAATGCAAAAGCGCCAGTCTCCTGTCTTCTTTGGTACTAACACAACTTCGGAAGCATATGGTGAACAACTTGGGCGGATAACTTTCTGATCTAACATTTTCTGTACTTCCGCATCAACAACTTTCTTCTGTTCCTCAGTAATTGGACGCGGGCGGACGACAACAGGTCGATCGGTTGTTAGACGAACCCTATGTTCGAGTTCAGCGGCCTTTCCACGCTGCTCGCCCCTCCAAAGGCCGTCGTACTCGCTTAGCAGATCGCGGACTTCTTGACGTTGAGCTTCATTCAATGGCGAATCTGAAAAATCGAGGGTCACGGAGGGCGAAGTAGCGAAAGCAGAGTTGGAAGCTGGAGGATCGACAGACGGTGGAGTGCGAAGGACAATGGGCCCGTAGATTGTATTCAAAACACGATTAGGAATGTCATGGACAGCACCAAGTTGACTCAAAAATGGAAGACCAAATAACGCAATACATGGAAGATCAGTTACTACCGCACATTTTACCGACACAGTTACAGAATTAGACAACGTCACAGGTAAGTCGATCCATTTAGCCACGTCGTTAGCTTTGCCACCAACCCCATGCAACGCCCGAATGGGTGAACAGCAGGATTCATATGTAAGGAAGGGAAGAAGGACATAAGAGATAATATTTAATTGTGATCCAGAATCAACGAGAGCAAGAAACGAGGATGAACGATTGAGAAATTCAATGAATTGGAGCTTATGGACAAAATCATCACACGAAGAATTGCTGAAAAACGAGGAAGGAATGGACGTAGACAACGAAAAACACGTAGAAGAAGGGTAGTCAGCGCTTTGCGAATTATAATGGAATGTATGTATCAGGTTAACAGTCGAAAGAATGGGCACGAAATATTCGCCGTTGGGTAGAGGAATGCGCCAAGTTGGTCATTGGAATATCGGAAGTTGCGGGCGTTGTGGGTTCTGCAGGCGTAGGGGACTGTAACAGACGATGTCGAGCTTCTATTTCCTCTTTGGCGCGTCGTAGATGTTCGTAATCGGCTAATACTTTGGCTTCATCTGTAATTGCAGCTGTTCGTAATCGTAGACCACCTTGTGATTGTGTAACGACTAAGCCTTTCGTAGTAGCTGGCGTGGATCCGTCTGTTTGCCAACGAGTTGCGATGCATTGGTGCTTTCCTTTTAATTCCGTATACAATTGATGACACACCTCACATTCAAAAACTTCAATACCCCTGGAACGCATGGATTGTGCCCAAACTTCACTTTTTCTGTTGCTGACGAGTCGTTGGACGTCACGGCGGGGAAGTAGCTTCTGTTCTTCGGAGAGTTCACCCAATGGCTCAAAATCGGAAGTTCGCAGCATCTCACGGGTTTCCATGCGTCGTTGACGTTCAACTTTCCATTTTCGATGTAATTGATCCATCGACATTTCCTTTTCTTCGTCTGTCAGGAATTCAGGGGCGCTTCGGGCTTGCTTGCGTTCTGCTTCCCGTTTGCGGAGTTTGTCAAGTAGTTCAGCTTCGGACAATTTGGGTCACGAGACGCAAGGTTGATGGTTACTTTTCGAGCTTTTGAAGTAGGGGTTCGTCGCACCGTTGTGAATTTCGCGTTCGCGCTCTGTTCAATAGTAAGATCGTCATAGTTGCAGTCTTCTGGGCCATCTTCAGCAAGGGGAGCGAACTGGTTGGCGCATGTGATGTTGGGATGAACTTCTGATCGCCGGGGTGTCAGCATGGTGTCAGAGCATGTTGGCGTCGTGGAAACTGGAGTTGGCGGGGTGGGAGAAGGCATAGAAGGAGTAACAACTGTGTCTTCAACAGTGGTGAGATGGTCAAGTTTGTCGGCGAGGTTTTCCATAGCCATCGCAATATAGGTGGCTGTAGGAGCTTCAACAACGGTATTGGCGATAGAAAGAACTAGAGTTTCTAGGGGGACAAGTAGTGCGCGGATTTCCTGAACAACTTTTTGTAGATCCTCAGCTGGATTGGCGGGAGACGGTGCTGGACTGGTTGCAGAAGTTGCAAAGTTGGCGAATGGTTCAATTGCAGCACGAATTAGTTTGGTAGCATCTTCAATTGAAACAACGTTGATAGCGGAGGAGGACACCGTACGATTCCCACAGCTTGGGTTCCGCTTCACCGGACCACTAATAAGATTCGCGGCCCAAAGCATGGGAATGGTGATCATTGTTGCGAACGGAAAGAATGGTGCAAGTCCAGCAAAATCCGGAGTTCAACACGTAAGTACCAGCAGCAGAGAGCGTGGATACCGTTACCCACATGGATGAAGAGTTAGCAAAGTAGGAAACCATGGGGAAAAGCCAGGGAAAAACACACTGAACTATGGAAACGTAGATAAAAAAGCCGGTCAAAATCATTAAGACCACGAACGCAGGATACTTTAGGCATCTGATAATGAAATGATGCGTGAAGTATACGATATACCCACAAAGAAGTAGGATAAACAACATACCCAGAAAATTAGGGTCATGGATGTCTAGCGTGAGCAGCGTAGACAGAAAGCACGTAAAAACGGAGAAGAAAGAGGTCGTCATTCTAACAAGGGGAGAAAAAGAACCGTAGACTCCGAGGTTGAGAAGGTATCAAAAGCTTACAGGTTAGCGAGCTCAGACAACAATTGCACTGCCAAGCGTGGTGGTACTCCTAGGGCGGGAGACAAGAGGATAGCATGCTTGATTTCTTTTCCTGGTTTTCTTAAGTCTGTGTCTCGTAGAACAAAGTCTCAAAAACCCATCAATAGATGTTATTTCCATGGTAGGGAATGAGGAAATTTAGACATTTCCGAACGCATTGGTGTTCATCAAAGGTCAAAATAATTTTTGAACAATGTCAATAGATTAAAATCACTGGGCTGCTCTGGGAATTGAACCCGGGACCTCTCGCACCCTAAGCGAGAATCATACCACTAGACCAAGCAGCTGCATATATATGAATTATTACTGTAATCACACAAAAAAAAACAAGTTGAGGTAAAGCCTTAGTATTATCAAAACTGGTGTATGTGATGGAGACACATGCGACGTAAAGAGATGGAGACGCATGCAACAAAAACAAGTACTTGTACACTTCTCTTTATAATGTAATGAAGAATAGATGTTATTTCCATGGTGGGGAATGAGGAAATTTAGACATTTCTGAATGCATTGGTGTTCATCAAAGGTCAAAATAATTTTTGAACAATGTCAATAGATTAAAATCACTGGGCTGCTCCGGGAATTGAACCCGGGACCTCTCGCACCCTAAGCGAGAATCATACCACTAGACCAAGCAGCCGTATATATATGAATTATTACTGTAATCACATAAAAAAAAAACAAGTTGAGGTAAAGCCTTAGTATTATCAAAACTGATGCATGTGATGGAGACACATGCGTCGTAAAGAGATGGAGACGCATGCAACAAAAACAAGTACTTGTACACTTTTCTTTATAATGTAATAAAGAATAGATGTTATTTCCATGGTAGGGAATGAGGAAATTTAGACATTTCCGAACGCATTGGTGTTCATCAAAGGTCAAAATAATTTTTGAACAATGTCAATAGATTAAAATCACTGGGCTGCTCCGGGAATTGAACCCGGGACCTCTCGCACCCTAAGCGAGAATCATACCACTAGACTAAGCAGCCGCATATATATGAATTATTACTGTAATCACACAAAAAAAAACAAGTTGAGGTAAAGCCTTAGTATTATCAAAACTGATGTATGTGATGGAGACACATGCGTCGTAAAGAGATGGAGACGCATGCAACAAAAACAAGTACTTGTACACTTTTCTTTATAATGTAATAAAGAATAGATGTTATTTCCATGGTGGGGAATGAGGAAATTTAGACATTTCCGAACGCATTGGTGTTCATCAAAGGTCAAAATAATTTTTGAACAATGTCAATAGATTAAAATCACTGAGCTGCTCCAGGAATTGAACCCAGGACCTCTCGCACCCTAAGCGAGAATCATACCACTAGACCAAGCAGCCGCATATATATGAATTATTACTGTAATCACACAAAAAAAACAAGTTGAGGTAAAGCCTTAGTATTATCAAAACTGATGTATGTGATGGAGACACATGCGTCGTAAAGAGATGGAGACGCATGCAACAAAAACAAGTACTTGTACACTTTTCTTTATAATGTAATAAAGAATAGATGTTATTTCCATGGTGGGGAATGAGGAAATTTAGACATTTCTGAATGCATTGGTGTTCATCAAAGGTCAAAATAATTTTTGAAGAATGTCAATAGATTAAAATCACTGGGCTGCTCCGGGAATTGAACCCGGGACCTCTCGCACCCTAAGCGAGAATCATACCACTAGACCAAGCAGCCACATATATATGAATTATTACTGTAATCACATAAAAAAAAACAAGTTGAGGTAAAGCCTTAGTATTATCAAAACTGATGTATGTGATGGAGACACATGCGTCGTAAAGAGATGGAGACGCATGCAACAAAAACAAGTACTTGTACACTTTTCTTTATAATGTAATAAAGAATAGATGTTATTTCCATGGTAGGGAATGAGGAAATTTAGACATTTCCGAACGCATTGGTGTTCATCAAAGGTCAAAATAATTTTTGAACAATGTCAAGAGATTAAAATCACTGGGCTGCTCCGGGAATTGAACCCGGGGACCTCTCGCACCCTAAGCGAGAATCATACCACTAGACCAAGCAGCCGCATATATATGAATTATTACTGTAATCACACAAAAAAAACAAGTTGAGGTAAAGCCTTTAGTATTATCAAAACTGATGTATGTGATGGAGACACATGCGTCGTAAAGAGATGGAGACGCATGCAACAAAAACAAGTACTTGTACACTTTTCTTTATCGTGTAATAAAGAATAGATGTTATTTCCATGGTAGGGAATGAGGAAATTTAGACATTTCCGAACGCATTGGTGTTCATCAAAGGTCAAAATAATTTTTGAACAATGTCAATAGATTAAAATCACTGGGCTGCTCCGGGAATTGAACCCGGGACCTCTCGCATCCTAAGCGAGAATCATACCACTAGACCAAGCAGCCGCATATATATGAATTATTACTGTAATCACACAAAAAAAACAAGTTGAGGTAAAGCCTTAGTATTATCAAAACTGATGTATGTGATGGAGACACATGCGTCGTAAAGAGATGGAGACGCATGCAACAAAAAACAAGTACTTGTACACTTTTCTTTATCGTGTAATAAAGAATAGATGTTATTTCCATGGTAGGGAATGAGGAAATTTAGACATTTCCGAACGCAATTGGTGTTCATCAAAGGTCCAAAATAATTTTTGAACAATGTCAATAGATTAAAATCACTGGGCTGCTCCGGGAATTGAACCCGGGACCTCTCGCATCCTAAGCGAGAATCATACCACTAGACCAAGCAGCCACATATATATGAATTATTACTGTAATCACACAAAAAAAACAAGTTGAGGTAAAGCCTTAGTATTATCAAAAACTGATGTATGTGATGGAGACACATGCGTCGTAAAGAGATGGAGACGCATGCAACAAAAACAAGTACTTGTACACTTTTCTTTATAATGTAATAAAGAATAGATGTTATTTCCATGGAATGAGGAAATTTAGACATTTCCTGAAGTTTGTTCTTATTGCATGTGTCTCAATCTCTTTACGTCGCATGTGTCTCCATCACATACACCAGTTTTGATCATACTTTACCCCAACTTGTTTTTTTTGTGTAATTACAGTAATTCTCATTCCCCACTATGGAAATAACATCAAGTTACTTTAAAGAAAAGTGTACAAGTACTTGAAGTTTGTTCTTATTTCTTATTGCATGTGTCTCCATCTCTCTACGTCGCATGTGTCTCCATCACATTACACCAGTTTTGATCATACTTTACCCCAACTTGTTTTTTTTGTGTAATTACAGTAATAATTCATATATATGTGGCTGCTTGGTCTAGTGGTATGATTCTCGCTTTGGGTGCGAGAGGTCCCGGGTTCAATTCCCGGAGCAGCCCCAGCGATTTTGATCCATTGACATTGTTCGAAAATTATTTTGACATTTGCCCAATGCATTCAGAAATGTCTAAATTTCCACATTCCCCACCATGGAAATAACATCAAGTACTTTAAAGAAAAGTGTACAAGTACTGAAGTTTGTTCTTATTGCATGCGTCTCCATCTCTCTACGTCGCATGTGTCTCCATCACATACACCAGTTTTGATCATACTTTACCCCAACTTCTTTTTTTTTTGTGTAATTACAGTAATAATTCATATATATGCGGTTGCTTGGTCTAGTGGTATGATTCTCGCTTGGGTGCGAGAAGTCCCGGGTTCAATCAATTATTGGAGCAGCCCAGCGATTTTGATCCATAACATTGTTCAAAAATTATTTTGACATTTGCCAATGCATTCAGAAATGTCTAAATTTCCACATTCCCCACCATGGAAATAACATCAAGTACTTTAAAGAAAAGTGTACAAGTACTTGAAGTTTGTTCTTATTGCATGCGTCTCCATCTCTCTACGTCGCATGTGTCTCCATCTCTCTATGTCGCATGTGTCTCCATCTCTCTACGTCGCATGTGTCTCCATCACATACACCAGTTTTGATCATACTTTACCCCAACTTCTTTTTTTTTGTGTGATTACAGTAATAATTCATATATATGTGGCTGCTTGGTCTAGTGGTATGATTTTTGCTTTGGGTGCGAGAGGGTCCCGGGTTCAATTCCCGGAGCAGCCCAGCGATTTTGATCCATTGACATTGTTCAAAAATTATTTTGGCATTTGCCAATGCATTCAGAAATGTCTAAATTTCCACATTGCCCCACCATGGAAATAACATCAAGTACTTTAAAGAAAAGTGTACAAGTACTTGAAGTTTGGTCTTATTGCATGTGTCTCCATCTCTCTACGTCGCATGTGTCTCCATCACATACACCAGTTTTGATCATACTTTACCCCAACTTCTTTTTTTTTGTGTGATTACAGTAATAATTCATATATATGTGGCTGCTTGGTCTAGTGGTATGATTTTTGCTTTGGGTGCGAGAGGTCCCGGGTTCAATTCCTGGAGCAGCCCCAGCGATTTTGATCCATTGACATTGTTCAAAAATTATTTTGGCATTTGCCAATGCATTCAGAAATGTCTAAATTTCCACATTCCCCACCATGGAAATAACATCAAGTACTTTAAAGAAAAGTGTACAAGTACTTGAAGTTTGTTCTTATTGCATGCGTCTCCATCTCTCTACGTCGCATGTGTCTCCATCACATACACCAGTTTTGATCATACTTTACCCCAAAACTTCTTTTTTTTTTGTGTGATTACAGTAATAATTCATATATATGTGGCCTGCTTGGTCTAGTGGTATGATTTTTGCTTTGGGTGCGAGAGGTCCCGGGTTCAATTCCCGGAGCAGCCCAGCGATTTTGATCCATTGACATTGTTCAAAAATTATTTTTGGCATTTGCCAATGCATTCAGAAATGTCTAAATTTCCACATTCCCCACCATGGAAATAACATCAAGTACTTTAAAGAAAAGTGTACAAGTACTTGAAGTTTGGTCTTATTGCATGTGTCTCCATCTCTCTACGTCGCATGTGTCTCCATCACATACACCAGTTTTGATCATACTTTACCCCAACTTGTTTTTTTTGTGTAATTACAGTAATAATTCATATATATGTGGCTGCTTGGTCTAGTGGTATGATTCTCGCTTTGGGTGCGAGAGGTCCCGGGTTCAATTCCCCGGAGTAGCCCAGCGATTCCCACCATGGAAATAACATCAAGTACTTTAAAGAAAAGTGTACAAGTACTTGAAGTTTGTTCTTATTGCATGTGTCTCCATCTCTCTACGTCGCATGTGTCTCCATCTCTCTACGTCGCATGTGTCTCCATCTCTCTACGTCGCATGTGTCTCCATCTCTCTACGTCGCATGTGTCTCCATCTCTCTACGTTGCATGTGTCTCCATCACATACACCAGTTTTGATCATACTTTACCCCAACTTCTTTTTTTTGTGTGATTACAGTAATAATTCATATATATGTGGCTGCTTGGTCTAGTGGTATGATTTTTGCTTTGGGTGCGAGAGGTCCCGGGTTCAATTCCCGGAGCAGCCCGGCGATTTTGATCCATTGACATTGTTTCGAAAATTATTTTGACATTTGCCAATGCATTCAGAAATGTCTAAATTTCCACATTCCCCACCATGGAAATAACATCAAGTACTTTAAAGAAAAGTGTACAAGTACTTGAAGTTTGTTCTTATTGCATGTGTCTCCATCTCTCTACGTCGCATGTGTCTCCATCACATACACCAGTTTTGATCATACTTTACCCCAACTTGTTTTTTTTGTGTAATTACAGTAATTCTCATTCCCCACTATGGAAATAACATCAAGTACTTTAAAGAAAAGTGTACAAGTACTTGAAGTTTGTTCTTATTTCTTATTGCATGTGTCTCCATCTCTCTACGTCGCATGTGTCTCCATCACATACACCAGTTTTGATCATACTTTACCCCAACTTGTTTTTTTTTGTGTAATTACAGTAATAATTCATATATATGTGGCTGCTTGGTCTAGTGGTATGATTCTCGCTTTGGGTGCGAGAGGTCCCGGGTTCAATTCCCGGAGCAGCCCAGCGATTCCCACCATGGAAATAACATCAAGTACTTTAAAGAAAAGTGTACAAGTACTTGAAGTTTGTTCTTATTGCATGTGTCTCCATCTCTCTACGTCGCATGTGTCTCCCTCTCTCTACGTTGCATGTGTCTCCATCTCTCTACGTCGCATGTGTCTCCATCACATACACCAGTTTTGATCATACTTTACCCCAACTTGTTTTTTTTGTGTAATTACAGTAATAATTCATAAATATGTGGCTGCTTGGTCTAGTGGTATGATTCTCGCTTTGGGTGCGAGAGGTCCCGGGTTCAATTCCCGGAGTAGCCCAGCGATTTTGATCCATTGACATTGTTCGAAAATTATTTTGACATTTGCCAATGCATTCAGAAATGTCTAAATTTCCACATTCCCCACCATGGAAATAACATCAAGTACTTTAAAGAAAAGTGTACAAGTACTTGAAGTTTGTTCTTATTGCATGTGTCTCCATCTCTCTACGTCGCATGTGTCTCCATCACATACACCAGTTTTGATCATACTTTACCCCAACTTGTTTTTTTTTGTGTAATTACAGTAATTCTCATTCCCCACTATGGAAATAACATCAAGTACTTTAAAGAAAAGTGTACAAGTACTTGAAGTTTGTTCTTATTTCTTATTGCATGTGTCTCCATCTCTCTACGTCGCATGTGTCTCCATCACATACACCAGTTTTGATCATACTTTACCCCAACTTGTTTTTTTTTGTGTAATTACAGTAATAATTCATATATATGTGGCTGCTTGGTCTAGTGGTATGATTCTCGCTTTGGGTGCGAGAGGTCCCGGGTTCAATTCCCGGAGCAGCCCAGCGATTCCCACCATGGAAATAACATCAAGTACTTTAAAGAAAAGTGTACAAGTACTTGAAGTTTGGTCTTATTGCATGTGTCTCCATCTCTCTACGTCGCATGTGTCTCCATCTCTCTACGTCGCATGTGTCTCCATCTCTCTACGTCGCATGTGTCTCCATCTCTCTACGTCGCATGTGTCTCCATCTCTCTACGTCGCATGTGTCTCCATCACATACACCAGTTTTGATCATACTTTACCCCCAACTTCTTTTTTTTTGTGTGATTACAGTAATAATTCATATATATGTGGCTGCTTGGTCTAGTGGTATGATTTTTGCTTTGGGTGCGAGAGGGTCCCGGGTTCAATTCCCGGAGCAGCCCAGCGATTTTGATCCATTGACATTGTTCAAAAATTATTTTGGCATTTGCCAATGCATTCAGAAATGTCTAAATTTCCACATTCCCCACCATGGAAATAACATCAAGTACTTTAAAGAAAAGTGTACAAGTACTTGAAGTTTGGTCTTATTGCATGTGTCTCCATTTCTCTACGTCGCATGTGTCTCCATCACATACACCAGTTTTGATCATACTTTACCCAACTTCTTTTTTTTTGTGTGATTACAGTAATAATTCATATATATGTGGCTGCTTGGTCTAGTGGTATGATTTTTTGCTTTGGGTGCGAGAGGTCCCGGGTTCAATTCCCGGAGCAGCCCAGCGATTTTGATCCATTGACATTGTTCAAAAATTATTTTGGCATTTGCCAATGCATTCAGAAATGTCTAAATTTCCACATTCCCCCACCATGGAAATAACATCAAGTACTTTAAAGAAAAGTGTACAAGTACTTGAAGTTTGTTCTTATTGCATGCGTCTCCATCTCTCTACGTCGCATGTGTCTCCATCACATACACCAGTTTTGATCATACTTTACCCCAACTTCTTTTTTTTTGTGTGATTACAGTAATAATTCATATATATGTGGCTGCTTGGTCTAGTGGTATGATTTTTGCTTTGGGTGCGAGAGGTCCCGGGTTCAATTCCCGGAGCAGCCCAGCGATTTTGATCCATTGACATTGTTCAAAAATTATTTTGGCATTTGCCAATGCATTCAGAAATGTCTAAATTTCCACATTCCCCACCATGGAAATAACATCAAGTACTTTAAAGAAAAGTGTACAAGTACTTGAAGTTTTGTCTTATTGCATGTGTCTCCATCTCTCTACGTCGCATGTGTCTCCATCACATACACCAGTTTTGATCATACTTTACCCCAACTTGTTTTTTTTTGTGTAATTACAGTAATAATTCATATATATGTGGCTGCTTGGTCTAGTGGTATGATTCTCGCTTTGGGTGCGAGAGGTCC
Source organism: Condylostylus longicornis (assembly GCF_029603195.1). Classification (NCBI taxonomy): domain Eukaryota; kingdom Metazoa; phylum Arthropoda; class Insecta; order Diptera; family Dolichopodidae; genus Condylostylus; species Condylostylus longicornis. Next base: position 45,986 of record NW_026578536.1, read on the forward strand.
CGGGTTCAATTCCCGGAGCAGCCCAGCGATTCCCACCATGGAAATAACATCAAGTACTTTAAAGAAAAGAGTACAAGTACTTGAAGTTTGTTCTTATTGCATGTGTCTCCATCTCTCTACATCGCATGTGTCTCCATCTCTCTACGTCGCATGTGTCTCCATCTCTCTACGTCGCATGTGTCTCCATCACATACACCAGTTTTGATCATACTTTACCCCAACTTCTTTTTTTTTGTGTGATTACAGTAATAATTCATATATATGTGGCTGCTTGGTCTAGTGGTATGATTTTTGCTTTGGGTGCGAGAGGTCCCGGGTTCAATTCCCGGAGCAGCCCAGCGATTTTGATCCATTGACATTGTTCAAAAATTATTTTGGCATTTGCCAATGCATTCAGAAATGTCTAAATTTCCACATTCCCCACCATGGAAATAACATCAAGTACTTTAAAGAAAAGTGTACAAGTACTTGAAGTTTGGTCTTATTGCATGTGTCTCCATCTCTCTACGTCGCATGTGTCTCCATCACATACACCAGTTTTGATCATACTTTTACCCCAACTTCTTTTTTTTTTGTGTGATTACAGTAATAATTCATATATATGTGGCTGCTTGGTCTAGTGGTATGATTTTTGCTTTGGGTGCGAGAGGTCCCGGGTTCAATTCCCGGAGCAGCCCAGCGATTTTGATCCATTGACATTGTTCAAAAATTATTTTGGCATTTGCCAATGCATTCAGAAATGTCTAAATTTCCACATTCCCCACCATGGAAATAACATCAAGTACTTTAAAGAAAAGTGTACAAGTACTTGAAGTTTGTTCTTATTGCATGCGTCTCCATCTCTCTACGTCGCATGTGTCTCCATCACATACACCAGTTTTGATCATACTTTACCCCAACTTCTTTTTTTTTGTGTGATTACAGTAATAATTCATATATATGTGGCTGCTTGGTCTAGTGGTATGATTTTTGCTTTGGGTGCGAGAGGTCCCGGGTTCAATTCCCGGAGCAGCCCAGCGATTTTGATCCATTGACATTGTTCAAAAATTATTTTGGCATTTGCCAATGCATTCAGAAATGTCTAAATTTCCACATTCCCCACCATGGAAATAACATCAAGTACTTTAAAGAAAAGTGTACAAGTACTTGAAGTTTGGTCTTATTGCATGTGTCTCCATCTCTCTACGTCGCATGTGTCTCCATCACATACACCAGTTTTGATCATACTTTACCCCAACTTCTTTTTTTTGTGTGATTACAGTAATAATTCATATATATGTGGCTGCTTGGTCTAGTGGTATGATTTTTGCTTTGGGTGCGAGAGGTCCCGGGTTCAATTCCCGGAGCAGCCCAGCGATTTTGATCCATTGACATTGTTCAAAAAATTATTTTGGCATTTGCCAATGCATTCAGAAATGTCTAAATTTCCACATTCCCCACCATGGAAATAACATCAAGTACTTTAAAGAAAAGTGTACAAGTACTTGAAGTTTGGTCCTTATTGCATGTGTCTCTATCTCTCTACGTCGCATGTGTCTCCATCACATACACCAGTTTTGATCATACTTTACCCCAACTTCTTTTTTTTTGTGTGATTACAGTAATAATTCATATATATGTGGCTGCTTGGTCTAGTGGTATGATTTTTGCTTTGGGTGCGAGAGGTCCCGGGTTCAATTCCCGGAGCAGCCCAGCGATTTTGATCCATTGACATTGTTCAAAAATTATTTTGGCATTTGCCAATGCATTCAGAAATGTCTAAATTTCCACATTCCCCACCATGGAAATAACATCAAGTACTTTAAAGAAAAGTGTACAAGTACTTGAAGTTTGTTCTTATTGCATGCGTCTCCATCTCTCTACGTCGCATGTGTCTCCATCACATACACCAGTTTTGATCATACTTTACCCCAACTTCTTTTTTTTTGTGTGATTACAGTAATAATTCATATATATGTGGCTGCTTGGTCTAGTGGTATGATTTTTGCTTTGGGTGCGAGAGGTCCCGGGTTCAATTCCCGGAGCAGCCCAGCGATTTTGATCCATTGACATTGTTCAAAAATTATTTTGGCATTTGCCAATGCATTCAGAAATGTCCTAAATTTCCACATTCCCCACCATGGAAATAACATCAAGTACTTTAAAGAAAAGTGTACAAGTACTTGAAGTTTGGTCTTATTGCATGTGTCTCCATCTCTCTACGTCGCATGTGTCTCCATCACATACACCAGTTTTGATCATACTTTACCCCAACTTGTTTTTTTTTGTGTAATTACAGTAATAATTCATATATATGTGGCTGCTTGGTCTAGTGGTATGATTCTCGCTTTGGGTGCGAGAGGTCCCGGGTTCAATTCCCGGAGCAGCCCAGCGATTCCCACCATGGAAATAACATCAAGTACTTTGAAGAAAAGTGTACAAGTACTTGAAGTTTGTTCTTATTGCATGTGTCTCCATCTCTCTACGTCGCATGTGTCTCCATCTCTCTACGTCGCATGTGTCTCCATCTCTCTACGTCGCATGTGTCTCCATCACATACACCAGTTTTGATCATACTTTACCCCAACTTCTTTTTTTTTGTCGTGATTACAGTAATAATTTCATATATATGTGGCTGCTTGGTCTAGTGGTATGATTCTTGCTTTGGGTGCGAGAGGTCCCGGGTTCAATTCCCGGAGCAACCCAGCGATTTTGATCCATTGACATTGTTCAAAAATTATTTTGGCATTTGCCAATGCATTCAGAAATGTCTAAATTTCCACATTCCCCACCATGGAAATAACATCAAGTACTTTAAAGAAAAGTGTACAAGTACTTGAAGTTTGTTCTTATTGCATGTGTCTCCATCTCTCTACGTCGCATGTGTCTCCATCACATACACCAGTTTTGATCATACTTTACCCCAACTTGTTTTTTTTGCGTAATTACAGTAATAATTCATATATATGCGGCTGCTTGGTCTAGTGGTATGATTCTCGCTTTGGGTGCGAGAGGTCCCGGGTTCAATTCCCGGAGCAGCCCAGCGATTTTGATCCATTGACATTGTTCGAAAATTATTTTGACATTTGCCAATGCATTCAGAAATGTCTAAATTTCCACATTCCCCACCATGGAAATAACATCAAGTACTTTAAAGAAAAGTGTACAAGTACTTGAAGTTTGTTCTTATTGCATGTGTCTCCATCTCTCTACGTCGCATGTGTCTCCATCACATACACCAGTTTTGATCATACTTTACCCCAACTTCTTTTTTTTTGTGTGATTACAGTAATAATTCATATATATGTGGCTGCTTGGTCTAGTGGTATGATTCTCGTTTTGGGTGCGAGAGGTCCCGGGTTCAATTCCCGGAGCAGCCCAGCGATTTTGATCCATTGACATTGTTCGAAAATTATTTTGACATTTGCCAATGCATTCAGAAATGTCTAAATTTCCACATTCCCCACAATGGAAATAACATCAAGTACTTTAAAGAAAAGTGTACAAGTACTTGAAGTTTGTTCTTATTGCATGTGTCTCCATCTCTCTACGTCGCATGTGTCTCCATCACATACACCAGTTTTGATCATACTTTACCCCAACTTCTTTTTTTTTGTGTGATTACAGTAATAATTCATATATATGTGGCTGCTTGGTCTAGTGGTATGATTCTTGCTTTGGGTGCGAGAGGTCCCGGGTTCAATTCCCGGAGCAACCCAGCGATTTTGATCCATTGACATTGTTCAAAAATTATTTTGGCATTTGCCAATGCATTCAGAAATGTCTAAATTTCCACATTCCCCACCATGGAAATAACATCAAGTACTTTAAAGAAAAGTGTACAAGTACTTGAAGTTTGTTCTTATTGCATGTGTCTCCATCTCTCTACGTCGCATGTGTCTCCATCACATACACCAGTTTTGATCATACTTTACCCCAACTTGTTTTTTTTGTGTAATTACAGTAATAATTCATATATATGCGGCTGCTTGGTCTAGTGGTATGATTCTCGCTTTGGGTGCGAGAGGTCCCGGGTTCAATTCCCGGAGCAGCCCAGCGATTTTGATCCATTGACATTGTTCGAAAATTATTTTGACATTTGCCAATGCATTCAGAAATGTCTAAATTTCCACATTCCCCACCATGGAAATAACATCAAGTACTTTAAAGAAAAGTGTACAAGTACTTGAAGTTTGTTCTTATTGCATGTGTCTCCATCTCTCTACGTCGCATGTGTCTCCATCACATACACCAGTTTTGATCATACTTTACCCCAACTTCTTTTTTTTTGTGTGATTACAGTAATAATTCATATATATGTGGCTGCTTGGTCTAGTGGTATGATTCTCGTTTTGGGTGCGAGAGGTCCCGGGTTCAATTCCCGGAGCAGCCCAGCGATTTTGATCCATTGACATTGTTCGAAAATTATTTTGACATTTGCCAATGCATTCAGAAATGTCTAAATTTCCACATTCCCCACAATGGAAATAACATCAAGTACTTTAAAGAAAAGTGTACAAGTACTTGAAGTTTGTTCTTATTGCATGTGTCTCCATCTCTCTACGTCGCATGTGTCTCCATCACATACACCAGTTTTGATCATACTTTACCCCAACTTCTTTTTTTTTGTGTGATTACAGTAATAATTCATATATATGTGGCTGCTTGGTCTAGTGGTATGATTCTTGCTTTGGGTGCGAGAGGTCCCGGGTTCAATTCCTGGAGCAACCCAGCGATTTTGATCCATTGACATTGTTCAAAAATTATTTTGGCATTTGCCAATGCATTCAGAAATGTCTAAATTTCCACATTCCCCACCATGGAAATAACATCACGTACTTTAAAGAAAAGTGTACAAGTACTTGAAGTTTGTTCTTATTGCATGTGTCTCCATCTCTCTACGTCGCATGTGTCTCCATCACATACACCAGTTTTGATCATACTTTACCCCAACTTGTTTTTTTTGTGTAATTACAGTAATAATTCATATATATGCGGCTGTTTGGTCTAGTGGTATGATTCTCGCTTTGGGTGCGAGAGGTCCCGGGTTCAATTCCCGGAGCAGCCCAGCGATTTTGATCCATTGACATTGTTCGAAAATTATTTTGACATTTGCCAATGCATTCAGAAATGTCTAAATTTCCACATTCCCCCACCATGGAAATAACATCAAGTACTTTAAAGAAAAGTGTACAAGTACTTGAAGTTTGCTCTTATTGCATGTGTCTCCATCTCTCTACGTCGCATGTGTCTCCATCACATACACCAGTTTTGATCATACTTTACCCCAACTTGTTTTTTTTGTGTAATTACAGTAATAATTCATATATATGCGGCTGCTTGGTCTAGTGGTATGATTCTCGCTTTGGGTGCGAGAGGTCCCGGGTTCAATTCCCGGAGCAGCCCAGCGATTTTGATCCATTGACATTGTTCGAAAATTATTTTGACATTTGCCAACGCATTCAGAAATGTCTAAATTTCCACATTCCCCACCATGGAAATAACATCAAGTACTTTAAAGAAAAGTGTACAAGTACTTGAAGTTTGTTCTTATTGCATGTGTCTCCATCTCTCTACGTCGCATGTGTCTCCATCACATACACCAGTTTTGATCATACTTTACCCCAACTTCTTTTTTTTTGTGTGATTACAGTAATAATTCATATATATGTGGCTGCTTGGTCTAGTGGTATGATTCTTGCTTTGGGTGCGAGAGGTCCCGGGTTCAATTCCCGGAGCAACCCAGCGATTTTGATCCATTGACATTGTTCAAAAATTATTTTGGCATTTGCCAATGCATTCAGAAATGTCTAAATTTCCACATTCCCCACCATGGAAATAACATCACGTACTTTAAAGAAAAGTGTACAAGTACTTGAAGTTTGTTCTTATTGCATGTGTCTCCATCTCTCTACGTCGCATGTGTCTCCATCACATACACCAGTTTTGATCATACTTTACCCCAACTTGTTTTTTTTGTGTAATTACAGTAATAATTCATATATATGCGGCTGTTTGGTCTAGTGGTATGATTCTCGCTTTGGGTGCGAGAGGTCCCGGGTTCAATTCCCGGAGCAGCCCAGCGATTTTGATCCATTGACATTGTTCGAAAATTATTTTGACATTTGCCAATGCATTCAGAAATGTCTAAATTTCCACATTCCCCACCATGGAAATAACATCAAGTACTTTAAAGAAAAGTGTACAAGTACTTGAAGTTTGCTCTTATTGCATGTGTCTCCATCTCTCTACGTCGCATGTGTCTCCATCACATACACCAGTTTTGATCATACTTTACCCCAACTTGTTTTTTTTGTGTAATTACAGTAATAATTCATATATATGCGGCTGCTTGGTCTAGTGGTATGATTCTCGCTTTGGGTGCGAGAGGTCCCGGGTTCAATTCCCGGAGCAGCCCAGCGATTTTGATCCATTGACATTGTTCGAAAATTATTTTGACATTTGCCAACGCATTCAGAAATGTCTAAATTTCCACATTCCCCACCATGGAAATAACATCAAGTACTTTAAAGAAAAGTGTACAAGTACCTGAAGTTTGTTCTTATTGCATGTGTCTCCATCTCTCTACGTCGCATGTGTCTCCATCACATACACCAGTTTTGATCATACTTTACCCCAACTTCTTTTTTTTTTGTGTGATTACAGTAATAATTCATATATATGTGGCTGCTTGGTCTAGTGGTATGATTCTTGCTTTGGGTGCGAGAGGTCCTGGGTTCAATTCCCGGAGTAACCCAGCGATTTTGATCCATTGACATTGTTCAAAAATTATTTTGGCATTTGCCAATGCATTCAGAAATGTCTAAATTTCCACATTACGTCGCATGTGTCTCCATCACATACACTAGTTTTGATCATACTTTACCCCAACTTGTTTTTTTTGTGTAATTACAGTAATAATTCATATATATGCGGCTGTTTGGTCTAGTGGTATGATTCTTGCTTTGGGTGCGAGAGGTCCCGGGTTCAATTCCCGGAGCAGCCTAGCGATTTTGATCCATTGACATTGTTCGAAAATTATTTTGACATTTGCCAATGCATTCAGAAATGTCTAAATTTCCACATTCCCCCACCATGGAAATAACATCAAGTACTTTAAAGAAAAGTTACAAGTACTTGAAGTTTGTTCTTATTGCATGTGTCTCCATCTCTCATCACATACACCAGTTTTGATCATACTTTACCCCAACTTGTTTTTTTTGTGTAATTACAGTAATAATTCATATATATGCAGCTGCTTGGTCTAGTGGTATGATTCTCGTTTTGGGTGCGAGAGGTTCCGGATTCAATTCCCGGAGCAGCCCAGAGATTTTGATCCATTGACATTGTTCGAAAATTATTTTAACATTTGCCAACGCATTCAGAAATGTCTAAATTTCCACATTCCCCACCATGGAAAAAACATCAAGTACTTTAAAGAAAAGTGTACAAGTACTTGAAGTTTGTTCTTATTGCATGTGTCTCCATCTCTCATCACATACACCAGTTTTGATCATACTTTACCCCAACTTGTTTTTTTTGTGTAATTACAGTAATAATTCATATATATGCAGCTGCTTGGTCTAGTGGTATGATTCTCGCTTTGGGTGCGAGAGGTCCTGGGTTCAATTCCCGGAGCAGCCCAGCGATTTTGATCCATTGACATTATTCGAAAATTATTTTAACATTTGCCAACGCATTCAGAAATGTCTAAATTTCCACATTCCCCACCATGGAAAAAACATCAAGTACTTTAAAGAAAAGTGTACAAGTACTTGAAGTTTGTTCTTATTGCATGTGTCTCCATCTCTCTACGTCGCATGTGTCTCCATCACATACACCAGTTTTGATCATACTTTACCCCAACTTGTTTTTTTTGTGTAATTACAGTAATAATTCATATATATGCAGCTGCTTGGTCTAGTGGTATGATTCTCGCTTTGGGTGCGAGAGGTCCCGGGTTCAATTCCCGGAGCAGCCCAGCGATTTTGATCCATTGACATTGTTCGAAAATTATTTTGACATTTGCCAACGCATTCAGAAATGTCTAAATTTCCACATTCCCCACCATGGAAATAACATCAAGTACTTTAAAGAAAAGTGTACAAGTACTTGAAGTTTGCTCTTATTGCATGTGTCTCCATCTCTCTACGTCGCATGTGTCTCCATCACATACACCAGTTTTGATCATACTTTACCCCAACTTCTTTTTTTTTGTGTGATTACAGTAATAATTCATATATATGTGGCTGCTTGGTCTAGTGGTATGATTCTTGCTTTGGGTGCGAGAGGTCCCGGGTTCAATTCCCGGAGCAGCCTAGCGATTTTGATCCATTGACATTGTTCAAAAATTATTTTGGCATTTGCCAATGCATTCAGAAATGTCTAAATTTCCACATTCCCCACCATGGAAATAACATCAAGTACTTTAAAGAAAAGTGTACAAGTACTTGAAGTTTGTTCTTATTGCATGTGTCTCCATCTCTCTACGTCGCATGTGTCTCCATCACATACACCAGTTTTGATCATACTTTACCCCAACTTGTTTTTTTTGTGTAATTACAGTAATAATTCATATATATGCGGCTGCTTGGTCTAGTGGTATGATTCTCGCTTTGGGTGCGAGAGGTCCCGGGTTCAATTCCCGGAGCAGCCCAGCGATTTTGATCCATTGACATTGTTCGAAAATTATTTTGACATTTGCCAATGCATTCAGAAATGTCTAAATTTCCACATTCCCCACCATGGAAATAACATCAAGTACTTTAAAGAAAAGTGTACAAGTACTTGAAGTTTGTTCTTATTGCATGTGTCTCCATCTCTCTACGTCGCATGTGTCTCCATCACATACACCAGTTTTGATCATACTTTACCCCAACTTGTTTTTTTTGTGTAATTACAGTAATAATTCATATATATGCGGCTGCTTGGTCTAGTGGTATGATTCTCGCTTTGGGTGCGAGAGGTCCCGTGTTCAATTCCCGGAGCAGCCCAGCGATTTTGATCCATTGACATTGTTCGAAAATTATTTTGACATTTGCCAATGCATTCAGAAATGTCTAAATTTCCACATTCCCCACCATGGAAATAACATCAAGTACTTTAAAGAAAAGTGTACAAGTACTTGAAGTTTGTTCTTATTGCATGTGTCTCCATCTCTCTACGTCGCATGTGTCTCCATCACATACACCAGTTTTGATCATACTTTACCCCAACTTCTTTTTTTTTGTGTGATTACAGTAATAATTCATATATATGTGGCTGCTTGGTCTAGTGGTATGATTCTCGCTTTGGGTGCGAGAGGTCCCGGGTTCAATTCCCGGAGCAGCCCAGCGATTTTGATCCATTGACATTGTTCGAAAATTATTTTGACATTTGCCAACGCATTCAGAAATGTCTAAATTTCCACATTCCCCACCATGGAAATAACATCAAGTACTTTAAAGAAAAGTGTACAAGTACTTGAAGTTTGCTCTTATTGCATGTGTCTCCATCTCTCTACGTCGCATGTGTCTCCATCACATACACCAGTTTTGATCATACTTTACCCCAACTTCTTTTTTTTTGTGTGATTACAGTAATAATTCATATATATGTGGCTGCTTGGTCTAGTGGTATGATTCTTGCTTTGGGTGCGAGAGGTCCCGGGTTCAATTCCCGGAGCAGCCTAGCGATTTTGATCCATTGACATTGTTCAAAAATTATTTTGGCATTTGCCAATGCATTCAGAAATGTCTAAATTTCCACATTCCCCACCATGGAAATAACATCAAGTGCTTTAAAGAAAAGTGTACAAGTACTTGAAGTTTGTTCTTATTGCATGTGTCTCCATCTCTCTACGTCCCATGTGTCTCCATCACATACACCAGTTTTGATCATACTTTACCCCAACTTGTTTTTTTTGTGTAATTACAGTAATAATTCATATATATGCGGCTGCTTGGTCTAGTGGTATGATTCTCGCTTTGGGTGCGAGAGGTCCCGGGTTCAATTCCCGGAGCAGCCCAGCGATTTTGATCCATTGACATTGTTCGAAAATTATTTTGACATTTGCCAATGCATTCAGAAATGTCTAAATTTCCACATTCCCCACCATGGAAATAACATCAAGTACTTTAAAGAAAAGTGTACAAGTACTTGAAGTTTGTTCTTATTACATGTGTCTCCATCTCTCTACGTCGCATGTGTCTCCATCACATACACCAGTTTTGATCATACTTTACCCCAACTTGTTTTTTTTGTGTAATTACAGTAATAATTCATATATATGCGGCTGCTTGGTCTAGTGGTATGATTCTCGCTTTGGGTGCGAGAGGTCCCGGGTTCAATTCCCGGAGCAGCCCAGCGATTTTGATCCATTGACATTGTTCGAAAATTATTTTGACATTTGCCAATGCATTCAGAAATGTCTAAATTTCCACATTCCCCACCATGGAAATAACATCAAGTACTTTAAAGAAAAGTGTACAAGTACTTGAAGTTTGTTCTTATTGCATGTGTCTCCATCTCTCTACGTCGCATGTGTCTCCATCACATACACCAGTTTTGATCATACTTTACCCCAACTTCTTTTTTTTTGTGTGATTACAGTAATAATTCATATATATGTGGCTGCTTGGTCTAGTGGTATGATTCTCGCTTTGGGTGCGAGAGGTCCCGGGTTCAATTCCCGGAGCAGCCCAGCGATTTTGATCCATTGACATTGTTCGAAAATTATTTTGACATTTGCCAATGCATTCAGAAATGTCTAAATTTCCACATTCCCCACTATGGAAATAACATCAAGTACTTTAAAGAAAAGTGTACAAGTACTTGAAGTTTGTTCTTATGTGTCTCCATCTCTCTACGTCGCATGTGTCTCCATCACATACACCAGTTTTGATCATACTTTACCCCAACTTGTTTTTTTTGTGTAATTACAGTAATAATTTATATATATGCGGCTGCTTGGTCTAGTGGTATGATTCTCGCTTTGGGTGCGAGAGGTCCCGGGTTCAATTCCCGGAGCAGCCCAGCGATTTTGATCCATTGACATTGTTCGAAAATTATTTTGACATTTGCCAATGCATTCAGAAATGTCTAAATTTCCACATTCCCCACCATGGAAATAACATCAAGTACTTATAACATCAAGTACTTTAAAGAAAAGTGTACAAGTACTTGAAGTTTGTTCTTATTGCATGTGTCTCCATCTCTCTACGTCGCATGTGTCTCCATCACATACACCAGTTTTGATCATACTTTACCCCAACTTGTTTTTTTTGTGTAATTACAGTAATAATTCATATATATGTGGCTGCTTGGTCTAGTGGTATGATTCTTGCTTTGGGTGCGAGAGGTCCCGGGTTCAATTCCCGGAGCAGCCCAGCGATTTTGATCCATTGACATTGTTCGAAAATTATTTTGACATTTGCCAATGCATTCAGAAATGTCTAAATTTCCACATTCCCCACCATGGAAATAACATCAAGTACTTTAAAGAAAAGTGTACAAGTACTTGAAGTTTGTTCTTATTGCATGTGTCTCCATCTCTCTACGTCGCATGTGTCTCCATCACATACACCAGTTTTGATCATACTTTACCCCAACTTGTTTTTTTTGTGTAATTACAGTAATAATTCATATATATGCGGCTGCTTGGTCTAGTGGTATGATTCTTGCTTTGGGTGCGAGAGGTCCCGGGTTCAATTCCCGGAGCAGCCCAGCGATTTTGATCCATTGACATTGTTCGAAAATTATTTTGACATTTGCCAATTCAGAAATGTCTAAATTTCCACATTCCCCACCATGGAAATAACATCAAGTACTTTAAAGAAAAGTGTACAAGTACTTGAAGTTTGTTCTTATTGCATGTGTCTCCATCTCTCTACGTCGCATGTGTCTCCATCACATACACCAGTTTTGATCATACTTTACCCCAACTTGTTTTTTTTGTGTAATTACAGTAATAATTCATATATATGCGACTGCTTGGTCTAGTGGTATGATTCTCGCTTTGGGTGCGAGAGGTCCCGGGTTCAATTCCCGGAGCAGCCCAGCGATTTTGATCCATTGACATTGTTCGAAAATTATTTTGACATTTGCCAACGCATTTCTAAATTTCCACATTCCCCACCATGGAAATAACATCAAGTACTTATAACATCAAGTACTTTAAAGAAAAGTGTACAAGTACTTGAAGTTTGTTCTTATTGCATGTGTCTCCATCTCTCTACGTCGCATGTGTCTCCATCACATACACCAGTTTTGATCATACTTTACCCCAACTTGTTTTTTTTGTGTAATTACAGTAATAATTCATATATATGTGGCTGCTTGGTCTAGTGGTATGATTCTTGCTTTGGGTGCGAGAGGTCCCGGGTTCAATTCCCGGAGC
>NW_026578537.1:0-15592 GCF_029603195.1 Condylostylus longicornis
GAATTTGATCGCTCGATCAAGAACAGCGTGGAAGCTTGCGGATACTGCCCGTGCGAAATATGCAGGAAATAACCCCCAAAAAGAACATTCGCCGCCCAATATGCCGAAGAGCTGGCGCAAGAAATTTTAGCAATTTGTCGTGAAGTCGAATCCTATTTAAAAGTCCTAGCGAATTCCGCCAACACCCCAGAATCAAGAGCAACATACGCAAAAATGGATGCAGACTACCGCCGATATCGTTGTGAACTCGAGCCGAAAGAATCATCAAACGTGTCTGAAAGCTATCAACATGCAACGAACGTTGCTCAAGATTTGAGTCCATCTCATCCCACCCGTCTAGGAATTGCATTGAATCATTCTGTATTCAAATATGAAATTGAAAGAAATTTGGGGGATGCGTGTCGTATTGCTCAAGACGCACTGGAAAAAGCACAATCTCAAGGAATGGAGAGAAGCCGTGATGCGTTTCTAATTGAGCATCTACTACAAGATAATATAGCGCTATGGAAGTCAGAACAGCCAAAACCTAAAGAAGATTTTGCATTTGAATTCCGCTACTTTTTTTTTAAGTCTCTGCACCTACTGTTATCTTCTGCACCTGTGGCGATGTCCGCCGTGTATCACGATGCTGCCCTCGTTCTGCGCATTATGGACAAAATCGTATCGGACTTCGTCGACGCGTTCTACAACAGACCAAGCGTGAAAACAAAAAACGCTTCAATTATTCGACAAGTGAGTTAATCGAGAGCCGTCTCGTCTGCGAATATCTGCATCTGATTGACTGAGACTTGGAAACGTGGTGCTGAATAGAACGTGGTGCTGAATAGAACGTGGTGCTGAATAGAACGTGGTGCTGAATAGAACGTGGTGCTGAATAGAACGTGGTGCTGAATAGAACGTGGTGCTGAATAGAACGTGGTGCTGAATAGAACGTGGTGCTGAATAGAACGTGGTGCTGAATAGAACGTGGTGCTGAATAGAACGTGGTGCTGAATAGAACGTGGTGCTGAATAGAACGTGGTGCTGAATAGAACGAGGTGCTGAATAGAACGCCTTATGCTCCTCAACTGAAATCATCTGTTTTCCATTTCAGTCATTCGCGTTGGCTTCTAATGTGTCACGTGATTGTAGAAAAATCAAGAAAATATTAACTTCCGCTGATTTGATTCCACATTCGTCGGAGTGGAATGGATTAACCAAAATTCAAAACACACCTTCTGGTGAAAGTTCTTCAACTGGTTGGAGCAAACGACAATTGAAGAGGAAGATTCAAGAAGGAAAGAGCAATTCGACGGATGTTGATTATTATCTGTGTTTGGTGCTTGTTTGGGACTTGCTGTATGGGAAGGGAATTCAGAGTGGAGGACCGATGGCGAAACTTGTAAAGTCCCATGAAGCCAGATTACGCGAATTGAAAGAAAAGCATGATACCGACGATGACAAAGATAATAAATGTCATGGAAATAGTATTCAAAGATACTTAAGAGTGAATTGCACTCGATTATCTGTTGACGATGTAGGAAATTTCTCTACCACGAAGCGAATCTATCTTTTAATGATTCTTTCTTCCAGGCGTTCCATCAATTGAAGAGATCTTTTGATGATGACGATTCATTCATTTTAGATCCCATCTTGAATGGAGTTATACAAGTGCTTCCCAAAAACGTTTCAAAATTGACTCAACATCCTTGATTCTCAACGGATCGATCGTTTTCCAAGTATGAATTTGCATGATCTACGTCGATGTGTTCCCAAAGAGAACAGGTTCCCCCAATAGTATGACTCTCTACTGTTTTGATCTTAGGATCGCTCAAGTTGCGTTGCTGCATTGTCTGCCAATGTTGAGCCAGGAATGACGATTCTGGATACATGCTCTGCACCTGGGAGTAAAACTCTCCACGTCACAGGCAAGTCGAACGTGAATCATCAATAGTGTTATTGTTGTCTCTGTTCCAGATTTATTGTCCGGCAACGGGCACGTCATTGCTGTTGAGAAAGATCCTCGTCGTGCGGACACCCTCATCCAAAGGTAGGAACGTAATAACGAATGCATTTATGGGACTGCAAATAGAATTCTGGTTTTCAGACTTAAATTGTGTTTTGGATTAGAAGGGCCGTTCCTTTGTCCGACATGTTCATCTACAGAGAAGCCTCAACCGTCAAAGAAGAAACGCAAATTAAACTCTTCAAAATCTATCGATGATGAAAAAATGAAACATCAACGGCTTTTTCTCATTCAGAAGAAGTTGATCGTCGAAGTCTGGATTGGGGATTTCCTTAAGCTCGACGATGCGTCACTGAAAGCACCTCCCTGCTCTGACTGTGCGTCTTCCCATTCTTGGAATTATTCGGGTCTTGATATTGCGCTTGTCGATCCTTCTTGTTCTGGAAGTGGTTTGCCTCTTCATACATCAGAGAAGGATCCCAAAAGAATCAGATCATTGGCATCGTTTCAACAGCGTATACTCTCCCATACGCTTCTCTCATTTCCGTCACTTAGAACTGTTTGTTACTCAACATGTTCCATCCATGTTGAGGAGAACGAATGTGTTGTTGATTATGTATTCAATAATACACCAGGGATTAGAGAACTCTTTCGTGTTGAAAAAGCATTCCCCTCTTGGGACACAGGATCCCAAGTTCGGCAGGATCATTACTTGGCTTCACTCGATTCTAGTGAGGATCAGGACAATTCATCGGAATCATCATCGTCGCCTTCGAAAAGATTCAAGAGTTATTCGATCTTTGCTTTCATACAGACCCACGACTTGATGGCTGCAGGGGATTTTTTCTTTCTAAAATTTGTCGATGCCTTTCCCAAACCCATGAGGCATCTAAAACGAAATTGCTGCCTTAGTTGTCTGCGGTCTTGGCAATAAATGCTTGAACAGAACAAACGATAACAGAAATCAACCATAACGCAGAAATGACAGCGAGAGCCAGTTGAAATATAAAAATAAGATACAAGATGGAATTGACACTGGGATTAAAAACCGAACGGTCCAAACATCAAATTCCAATGAAGCAAACAAGTGAGGGGGCATACAAACCCAATAATCCAAAACATAACAAGGCAAACGCTGAAATAACGACCATAAGGCCCACAGCTGCCTCGATAAAACATCCTCCTTTGTTCCTCCATGAGGCTCTAGACGACATCCTAGTTTTTGCCGCTGCATTAACTGTCCTCAGACCTGGTCTCCTCGTCAAACCTGTTCGTTGTCTGAAACTTTCCAAGGTCGCGCGAAAATGGCGCCCAGCGTCGATCTTGAAGGAATGCTCTTGCATCAAAGTTTCCTTAATACGATTGAACAGCGCTTGGGTTCTTGGGCAGAGGATCCAGAGGGAACAGAATTTGATTGTCGTTCGGATGAGGATGACGATTCAGCGAGTCTTTATTTACCGCAAGAAGTAATTCAAGAGTCGTTGGAATTATTCAAAACTATTCGATCAGAAATATCCTCGAATGGAACGGATAAGACCATTTTGGGACATTTCGAGTCATCGTTGAAACATTTCTTCGATATTTTTCTTCTGTTTCTCCGAAGTCTTCCATTTCTGATGAATTGCCCGAAAATTTTGAAGCGAAAACTTCTTGTTTCAGTTTTCTTCTCTGGCTTCTTTGCCTTCCCCCCATTGTTTGGCCTACAGCGCATGATACCCCACGACTTCAATCTCTTTGCTCAGCACTCCATTCAGCTCAACCTTCTCAAATTTGCTCTGATCCAATTTTGCAACGATCCATTCTACAATGCGCGCAATTCTCCCTTCAGTTTCCTTCAAAAACTCCACTCGTGACTCCCGATGAAAAAATGGACCAGCAGCTTGAGGACGCAATGGAATCTGATACGCCCAATGGACCCACAGGAGCGCTTTTTCTATTTCAGCTTCTACGTCTTTGCTACTGTCAGCCTTCTTCCTCACGTCCACCACGAAAGGCCTGCGTGGAATTTCTGGTTCAATCTCTCTTGCACGAAAATCACCTCGTTAGACAATCAGCTGGGGAGATTTTGTTCAACTGTGTTTCAAGAGACCCTCGATGGGAAGACGGAGAAACTGGTTCTGAAGATCAACCAACATTCGTAGACACAGTAACCCGCGTGATACGTCAAGAATTCATGGCGAACTTGGCGGCTGCAGCTGGAGAAAACCCCAAAAAGAAGGCAAAAAAGATGATGGTACATAATGAAGGACTATCCACAGCTTTACCGAGATTGAGCCGCCTTGCTGGCTTCATCTGTGAAATTCTTCCCCACCTCTCGGCAGATTCTCAATCCATTTTACTACTCGATACTCTTCTAGGAGACGATCAATCTATGGGCGTTCCACGACAGCCTGAGGTGTCGGTTTTGGGACTCAAGGCAGTTTCCGCATACTTTCGTAATTTTGTCTCCAGTCCGCATTGTCCAACAGATGAGTCTTGGGACATTCGACGGAGGGTTGTGAATGCTTTGATTCATCGCTCATGTGACGCATTCAACGTCTTCAGAATGAGTGCGCATCTCCACGCTATTTTTGACGGGCTTCAAAATCTGATCGCATTTCTTGACGATTTTTCAGGGGGGAAGATAGAATTCCCGTCAACACCTCTTCTTCGAACTGCAAGACGATCGGATGTTGCAGATATCGTTCATACCATGATGGTGAATCCTAGCAGCTTTTTCAGGAAAGCAACCGTAGAAACAGATCCGACGATTCAGAAATTACTCCTGGATGGTTGGACCAAACTTCTCGATAGTTCTGCAACAATGTCTTCAAGCAATTCAGTTGAAGGACTTCATGGTGGAATTTTACTTCATTTACTCATCGCTCAGGAATTTCTCAATTTGTTGACTTACAAATTCAAACCTCTTTGGAAGAATGTTTTCAACAACATTACATCAGTCTTGAATTCCGTTCAGTCCATCTCAATTCCTTTTTATCATGCAGTGGGAACGCCTTCAGCACAAATCGTGCTTGCGTCATTTGTTAGAAGTTTAGGAAAGTCTGGCGATAAATCACCAAAGGAAATTCAATCGTTGCTCGATGATCTGATTTCGACTTTAGAAAATTCTAAACAGAATGGATTTGGGGCATTCTACAGAGCATTTTCTCAAGTACTATTCAAATCGGGCTTTAATGAATTGATGGAGCGTTTATCTCTGATTCTGCATGAAGCTGAAGAACCATCTGCAGCCGCGTTGTCTATTCTAGAACCAACTGTTGTCGGCCAATTGTCTTTGGATCAGCTCAAGTCCAAACAAGTTGTTATTTACAGGTAATACATGTTCAGTAATTGCAGAAACTCAATGACTTAGTCACTGCGTTTCATCGGTGTATAAATGATGAACCCTCCTCTTCCTTAAGAGTCTATCGAAATGTGATATATTTTATCACAAACATGATGTAGTCCTTTCTTGCAACTATGGTCGCGTTGTCTCTCAGGAATGAATTACGACGCTGCGTCGGGACAGGCTTTCGCGTTTTTGGATCTCGTTCAATGCTGTCATTCCCTTCTCTCAGTCTGAATCAACTCCAATTTCTTCCACTAACGTCACCGACATTCGCATATGATTCGAATTCTTGGGTTCTTCCTCTGATGGCGGAATTTGTTGGGCGTGATGAATTACAATTCTTCGAGTCTTATTTTTTGTCTCTTGCTTCCGAACTTCTTCAAAAAAGCAGATCTATCGGAAACAGTGAATTGGAATTTATTTCAGCTCGTCACTATCGCCGCTTGGTAGGTTCGATACAACTACGATTCATACTTTCCATCCAAATAGTGTCTCAAGACTTCTTACGAACTGCTACTTCTCCTCCCACTCTATTGTCTTCCTCACTATTGATTTTCTCGTCTTTTCAGGTGGAACAAATCTGGGCGCTTCTTCCCGCATTTTTTCGCGAACCTCTGGATCTTCATGCGGCAATCGGCAACGGACAATTAATCAATTTGATGATTGGTGAAATAGACAAACCGATTATCCGCGATCATGTTTGCACTGCCGTTTCGATGCTTTCCCGTCAAGTCAATCCATTAATTCAAAATGATAATGAGGTTGACTCCTTGAATCTTGAGTCAGCGGAATATCCATTTATGACTCGAGTGTGGAATGACATGTCCGATGGGACTCCATTGCGACTTCAGTCGACCAAACTGATGGGGATTTTAACTGTTAAATTTCTGCAAGCTCATCGCTCGACGCCTGGGTCTCCAGTAAGTAAAGATGGAATAAAGAGAACGCAGAAGACAGTCCCACTTCCCAAGAGTCCCAACGCTGTTCCTTCATATCGATTTCTTTTATAGCGTGTTCCTGTTTTTTTCAGAATCTTCCGTCAGTTCAGAGCGAAGTGAGCCGCAGTACGCAATTGTTACTCGAAACAATCCGCTCTCTCGTCGTTCTTTGCGACTCTCAACTGCTCGAATCAAATCTGAACAAGTTCTGTGCAACTTGGCAGTCTGCTGTCGCTTCTGCCGCTTCAGTTATCGCAACTAGTTCCGCGCCGAACGCGCGGCTTCCCCTTTCTCCGTCTGATTACGGAGCACTTGTTGATGTTGTCGATGCTCTTATTCCGCGTTTGCCGGAACCGACAGTGGCACGTCTGTTCGATGTGTTTCTAACGCTGTTGAAGGATAGTGCGGCAGGACTAGCGCAACAGCCTCTCTCGAATAAAACATCGGCAAGCCCATCGGGAGGACGCGTGCGAATAAAGCGACTCTTAGGGGTTCCAACTCCCGCGTCTCCGCTGGAAGCCTCTAGAGATACGCTACAGTGTTTGCTACGGAAGTCATTCAAGGGACTGAAGCATATCTGTGAACGTATAGAGAAGAGTATTAGGGACGAGGACGCCCATGAATATTATGATGAACTGAAGAATCCAGAACGACTCCTTGAAGTCTGGAATGTAAGCGAACCTTCCGATAAAAACTGTGATTCTGAACAAGTGTGATAACTTCTCCGTGATAACTTCTCCGTGCTATTTGTTGGATGTTTGAATCATAACGATTACTTTATTTTTGTTTTTTAGACTATTTCTCTGGCTGGAGACGCAAGTCGATCGAGAGCAATGAAATCCCGAATGGCATTTTTGCGTTCTTTCATTCATTTGATTTCGGCCGTTGCACGTTATAGAAGTATCGATGATGCCAAATTCGTCTTCAACAAAGTGTTCCCAGAACTTTCACCCGAAGTCCTACTTGGCCTCTCAGAAACGAATAAAAGTATTCGAGAGGAAGCTGCAAATGTTTTACAAGCGATGGCGCTTGTTCCAGTCGTCACATTAGAACAGTTGATCCATCTTCTTCTGCCTGGATTGGGTAGTCAAGCGGCAGCAATGAAATCATCAACAATTATGGCTTTAGTCATGCTGCTCAAAACCCAGGGTGACTTGATGTCACCTGAGTTACTTGGAAACATCTCCCCGCTTGCATTAATGCTTCTGAGAGACAAAGATCGCCAGACGTTCAGATGTGCTCTTGCGTTCGTCAGAGTAAGTCTCAATATTATAATGTGTTTGTGCATTAAATGTGGTTGATAACAAATACAATTTTCTGTTTCTTCAGGCGCTTCAAAGACGTTTAGCTTCTGATGATCTTCCTCAGGCATTCGCTGCTTACATTGAACCGATGCTTGACTCACCCCATAGCATGTCATGTACGCCCTCCCATGCGTGTCTTCACTTCTATCTGAATTCTTTCCAGGCCGCGTTGCCATTCGTCATATCATCGATAAAGCCATCAAGAGAGTTGTGAGTCAATTGAAATCAAGTTTCTTCACTGAAGTCTTTTATTCTCGTTTTAACTGTGATGTTGTTCCTTAGGGATGTTCAAAACTTGAAGCTTCATTCCCTGAATCTAAAATCGCGTTGCTTCACTATGTCTATCGCTCGATACGCCGACGACGTGCGAAGCGGTCATCTGTACCGAAAGATGAACTTGAACCAGAAGTTCCCCAGATTCGGAAAGAGCGTCGACGTGTGGCTCCTGAAGAGTCGAATCACGATTCTGATTCTGATTCTGACGAAGAAATGGGTGATGACATTCCTAATCGTGGGAGGCAATCAAAGGAACAAGATCTCATGACGGATGAACTTCCTAGTATCAAAGCGTTACTTGATGAGCTAGAGATTGAAAGTGAAGATGAGAGAAAGAAAGGAAAGCGAAATGTAAGACGCACATGAGACAGACAATTTGGATCCCTTCATGCCTCTCAGAATCGAAAAAATAGACGGTCAGTGGATTTGCAACATCTCAAGACCCATATTGTTGAAGGGACGCAACCACTAGATCTGCTTTCATCGGGACCTGTTCACTCCGCTCTTATGTTGGAAGAAGGGCGCCCAACGAAGCGCAGCCGTCTTGAACATAGTGCTACACCTTTCACAACAGGACCAGATGGCCGGCTGTTGATAACTGAAGAGGACGAAGGGAAGAATGCGTTTGGTTCTGTTTCCGCGCCGAGTGGAGCGAATCCATTTGTCCCGCTTAATGTACGTCATCGAATTTCCATGCGTGCAAACAGCTTCGATCTGCAGGGTGGAGCAAAACGCGTCGGACGAAAGTCTCTCAGCGATCTCAAGGCGAAACGAGAAGCTCTAAAATCGGCGAAATCAGTGAAGAGAAGCGCGGGCCATTTCATTCAGAAATCTGCCGATGCATTCAAATCGACACGAGCGTCCGGTGACGTGAAGAAAAACTCGTCTGTTCAACCTTACGCTTATATTCGGTTGAATCCACGGCTCTCTAAAGAGAAGCGGAGAAACGAAGCGATCAAATCATTCAAGGAAAATGCAAGAATTACGAATCATAAATCGCTCAACAAGAAAGGCAAAAGGAAATGATCGGGTTGGAGTGTAAAACAGTGACTTCTTCAAAAGTTGTTTTCATGCAGTTTTTTTCGATTGGTTCCCTGACGGGGATTAAATTAATCAACAAATTCATTCTGAAGACGACCGTACAAGCAAAGCCTAAATCAGAGATTCCTCAATAATGTCAGTTAACTAATTCTTTAAATCTGTATTCAAGAAGTTGTCGACGCTCCTACATCTAATGATGGCACTAAATGCGAAAAATAAATACACAACTATACTTTGATACGGGTGACGCAGTTTACAACTTAATATACGACAGAGGAGTCATGTACTGGTGGCGGATTGGTCCGTTAAAGGCAGGCTTCGCTGGTTCGTGTTGGGGAACGGCGGTCCATTTTGTCAGGTTCAAGAGGGGTTTGTTAACAGGAGAAGAAAACAGATTTTGGGTGAGGAACAGACGACAAAACACACAGCGGAGTCGACCTGACACTTTTAGCAGGCGCGAGAACCTACTTTATTGTTCCACAATGCGACAAAAAACAGCGCATGCAAGTTTCATGTAAGAGGAATGAAAGTTGGTCGACAGTCAATCAATTCACAATCAAATGAAGTTCTCTGTTCTCGTTGCCTCACTTTGAGTGTGAATGCGGAGTTGCCAAAAAAACTCGAATGGTCTGTTACCGAAAAAGAACCAGTGGAACTCTCCGAGTCTTGCACCACCGAGTTGACTACGGAAATTGCAGCAAGTTCAATTGTACAATTTCATCAAGCCATTTACCCTGTCGAGCTTTGCTTCAAAATTACGGGGGGGACAATCAAGGGATGTGGCGATTTAGGGGCGTTCATCCAGGACCATAACCGACGACGAATTGAAAAAAAATTCACGTTTTCGACTCAATCCACAGAGCACTGCGTTCGTTTCCATCCTTGTGAATTGGAGAGTCTGGAATGGAAGGGATCCGAGTTGTCGAAAGTCACGTTGATGGGCGGGGTCCGTGGCGTCGCAAAACTCGATGGGAATCCTCGTCTGTCTGTCACCACTGGAGTAGTTGTCGATGGAAACAGCGACATCAAGGATCCTTTGAAAGATCTAAAACTTCATCCCTTCAGCGTCACTTTCGTTGGATTCAATTGTGAAGTGGCTTCAAGCAATGACAAGCTGGCACGTCGAGTCGAAACTATGGTAACGGGAGAAGATGGAGTCCAAAGATGTCAACCCGCAGAGAAAAACGATAAGGTGGCCTATCTCATCAGTTACATCAGTAAAGACGTTTGCATTGGTGATGAGTGCCAGACGACATTAACGATCACCAAGTCTGACAAACCTCCTTCGCCGTCAACACACCTCACTGTCACCGCATTACTCTCAAGCATCGTGCTGTTTTTAATGTTTTTGTAGCGCCTTTTCCAGTTTTTTTATTGAGGACGTAGCTAGCAACCTTTTTTTTCGTAACAAATTTAGAACAGATTCAATCAAGAACATTTCATTAAACATTCGATGAATTCGACATCAACAAATTGACTCATGCTCTCGTTAAAACTCCTCAGAAAATCAAATCACTATATTTTTAACGTTAACAATTTTCGATATCCTTTCTGGGACGTAGCTAGGAATTCCATTAGACAGACAGAACGTTCGAGTTTTTCTAATGAAGATTTTTTGAAACCGGTTTTCTCTTTTGCGAATTCACAAACTGCTTTATTTTCCAAATTGAAGCTTCTGGGTGAAATAAAATATCACATCAATAAATACACAAACAGACTTTGTACGGGTGACCCCAAGGTGTGTTGACAATAGATGTTCAACATTATAGGGAGGACGATCCTGGATTTTTTGTCTTTCCGTGCATCGAAACGTTCAAGGGTGACTGCATGCAATGATTGAATGCAGCTCCCTTGTCTCAACAATCAAATGAAGTTCTTTCTTGTCGTTGCCTCAATTCTCACTTTGAGTGTGAATGCGGAGTTGTCAAAAAAACTCGAATGGTCTGTTTCCGAAAAAGACCCCTTGGAATTCTCCGGGTCTTGCACCATCCAGTTGGCTACGGAAATTGTGTCAAGTTCAGTCCTACAATTTGATCAAGCCATCTACCCTGTCGAAGTTTGCGTCAGAGTTACGGGGGGGCGAATTAGGGATTGTAGCGATTTGGGGGCTACGAGCGTGGCGTACATCCGTGGTGTCACTGACCGTTCCCAAATGTCATCAAAAGCCTTCAGGTTAGACACTCAATTCAGAGAGCACTGCGTTCTTTTCCATCCTTGTGAATTGGAGGATATCAACTGGAAGGCATCCGAGCTGTCAGGAGTCACGTTGATGGGAGGAGTAATAATCGGTGGTGTCACTAAATGGGATGGAAATCCTCGTCTGTCTGTTACTCTTCGCGGTACTGGAGTAGTTGTCAATGGAAACAGCGACATCAAGGATCCTTTGAAAGATCTAAAACTTCATCCCTTCAGCGTCACTTGCGTTGGATTCAATTGTGAAGTGGCTTCAAGCAATGACAAGCTGGAACGTCGAGTCAACACCTTGATCGCGAGGGGAGATGAAATGCCAAGATGTTCTTCTGAGCCCGCACAGAAAAACGATAAGGTGGTTCAGCTCATCAGTTACATCAGCAAAGACGTTTGCATTGGTGATGAGTGCCAGACGACATTAACGATCACCAAGTCTGACAAACCTCCTTCGCCTTCGCCGTCAAGACACCTCATTGTAGCATCAGTAACGACCATCGCTCTGTTTTCGATTTTTTCGTAGCAACATTTCCAGTTTTTTTCAGTGTCCCTTCAGGACGGAGTTAGGAGCCTTTTTTTTACATCAATCAAATAGATACATTCAATCAAGACCATTTCATCAAACATTTGATGAATTCAGATGGACCAAACTTATTAACTCACGTCTGGCGCTTTCGTTCCACAAATTTGGCGCTTCTGACTGAAAAAAATCACATAATGAGTAGCTCCTGTGTCGAAGTGTTACAATGCCACTCTGAGAATGAACGAGGATAGACATATTCCTTATCATACGGCTTATTTGCACTTATCACCTTCAACTCCTTCGTATATGTTCCAAGACTAAGGAGAGAATTTTGCCGTCTTGCGGTTGTGATGGGAGGAGCAACCGTGATCATTCTTTGCATGCCCCCTTTTTCTGAAGCCTTTTATGCGAACTTACTGTTGAACTGAACTAGAGAACGCTCAGCTAGCGGCGTTCTGATGCACTTCAGGCTGGCGAGTGTGAGCCCCAAGGTGTGGGATTCGGTTGTGACCAACTATAGTGTTTCACTCACCTGTGCCATCGATTGTTTTGGTCCACTCAGTTCCACCCAAATTTAAACGCCACAGTACAAACGAAGCTTTTTTGTTGGTTTCAATGGGAGCGTTTCCATTCTTGTCATGAACCGAGACAAGAAGGGCATATTGTTGACGGTCATGCAATGATGCAGTAAAACAAGAAACAGTTCGCATGTATCACATGAACGCGAGAAAAAACTGTGTTGCGTTAATGAACCTGGATCTTTCAATAACTACAATGGTCCGTTTCCGAAAAAGAACCAGTGGAACTCTCCGAGTCTTGCACCACCGAGTTGACTACGGAAATTGCAGCAAGTTCAGTTGTACAATTTCATCAAGACATTTACCCTGTCGAGCTTTGCTTCAAAATTACGGGGGGGCGAATCAAGGAATGTGGCAATGTTGGAGCTGGGGGCCTTGCATTCATAAAGGACCATAACCGACGACTGGTTGTGAAAAACATCACGTTTTCGACTCAATCCACAGAGCACTGCGTTCTTTTCCATCCTTGTGAATTGGAGGATATCAACTGGAAGGCATCCGAGTTGTCGAAAGTCACGTTGATGGGCGGGGTCCGTGGCGTCGCAAAACTCGATGGGAATCCTCGTCTGTCTGTCACCCTTGTGGTACTGGAGTGAAAGATCTAAAACTTCATCCCTTCAGCGTCACTTGCGTTGGATTCAATTGTGAAGTGGCTTCAAGCAATGACAAGCTGGCACGTCGAGTCGAAACTATGGTAACGGGAGAAGATGGAGTCCAAAGATGTCAACTCGCTCAGAGAAAAACGATAAGGTGGCCTATCTCATCAGTTACATCAGTAAAGACGTTTGCATTGGTGATAAGTGCCAGACGACATTAACGATCTCCAAGTCTGACAAACCTCCTTCGCCGTCAACACACCTCACTGTCACTGCATTACTCTCAACCATCGTGCTGTTTTTAATGTTTTTGTAGCGCCTTTTCCAGGTTTTTTATTCAGGACGTAGCTAGCAACCTTTTTTTTTTCGTAACAAATTTAGAACAGACTCAATCAAGAACATTTCATTAAACATTCGATGAATTCGACATCAACAAATTGACTCATGCTCTCGTTAAACTCCTCAGAAAATCAAATCACTATATTTTTAACGTTAACAATTTTCGATATCCTTTCTGGGACGTAGCTAGGAATTCCATCAGACAGACAGAACGTTAGAGTTTTTCTAATGAAGATTTTTTGAAACCGGTTTTCTCTTTTGCGAATTCACAAAATGCTTCTGGGTGAAATAAAATATCACATCAATAAATACACAAACAGACTTTGTACGGGTGACCCCAAGGAGTGTTGACAATAGATGTTCAACATTATAGGGAGGACGATCCTGGATTTTTTGTCTTTCCGTGCTGACTGCATGCAATGATTGAATGCAGATCCCTTGTGTTAACAATGAAATGAAGCCCTTGGAATTCTCCGGGTCTTGCACCATCCAGTTGGCTACGGAAATTGTGTCAAGTTCAGTCCTACAATTTGATCAAGCCATCTACCCTGTCGAAGTTTGCGTCAGAATTACGGGGGGGCGAATTAGGAATTGTACCGATTTGGGGGCTACGAGCATGGCATACATCCGTGGGGTCACTGACCGTTCCCAAATGTTTCTAAAATCCTTCAAGCTGGACACTCAATTCAGAGAGCACTGCGTTGTTTTCCATCCTTGTGAATTGGAGGATATCAACTGGAAGGCATCCGAGCTGTCAGAAGTCACGTTGATGGGAGGAGTAATAATCGGTGGTGTCACTAAATGGGATGGAAATCCTCGTCTGTCTGTTACTCTTCGCGGTACTGGAGTAGTTGTCAATGGAAACAGCGACATCAAGGATCCTTTGAAAGATCTAAAACTTCATCCCTTCAGCGTCACTTGCGTTGGATTCAATTGTAAAGTGGCTTCAAGCAATGACAAGCTGGAACGTCGAGTCAACACCTTGATCGCGAGGGGAGATGAAATGCCAAGATGTTCTTCTGAGCCCACACAGAAAAACGATAAGGTGGTTCAGCTCATCAGTTACATCAGCAAAGACGTTTGCATTGGTGATGAGTGCCAGACGACATATACGATCACCAAGTCTGACAAACCTCCTTCGCCGCCTTCGCCATCAACACACCTCACTGTAACCCCATCAGCGTCAACCATCGCGCTGTTTTTGATTTTTTCGTAGCAACATTTTCAGTTTTTTCCAGTGTCAGGACGTAGTTAGAAACCTTTTTTTACATCGGATTTAGAACAGATTCAATCAAGAACATTTCATCAAATTGATGGAAACTATTAATCCATTCTTTCACGTCTGGCTCTTTCGTTCCACCAACTTGGCGCTTCTCCAGTACCACGAATTGTTTTGCCTTCGAATCTCACGCGCCCAACAGTTCGTTTTTACGCGTGAGTTGTTCCGCTTTTTTGTTTTGATCTGATTCTAAACTTGACCTGGATCAATAATAATGGGGGGGCATTGATGGGGA
Source organism: Condylostylus longicornis (assembly GCF_029603195.1). Classification (NCBI taxonomy): domain Eukaryota; kingdom Metazoa; phylum Arthropoda; class Insecta; order Diptera; family Dolichopodidae; genus Condylostylus; species Condylostylus longicornis. The sequence continues at coordinate 14,570 of NW_026578537.1, forward strand.
AAACACATTAACACAAAACAGGTATCGTAAAATAAAATGGAGTTGCTGAATGGAGCAGCTAATAATCGCAAGATGTGGAAGTAAACCACGCACTACGAATCATCAGCTCCATCAAGTGAAAGGAAGAAATGAATTGTTGGGAGATTTCAAGAAATTCACTAAGTAGACATTCTTGTTTAGATCCTAGAAAATGGATTAGTTGATTTCGGGTATGGAGACACGTATGAGTCGGTGAGATTTGGGACATCAGACATTCGTCGAGAGAGGGGAAAGTCACTCCCCTCCTCAACTTCCTTAATTTTGTGCTTTTTTTTTCCCGAAAGTTTTTCGTCGTTCCTTTCTCCTTCAACTGGAAAACACACATCAAGCGTGCAAACATGTTGGGCCTCACCAGAGATCTTCGATACAATTTGTTCTCTGTTCACGCGGCGTTCCGCAGTAGTATCAGACACACGTCGTCCTAATGTCCTTCCCAGTCTTGATGCTAGCCCCTGCAGTCCACAAGAAACAAATGGTAAATTATAATATCATTATCATCTAAAACTCTGTCAAGATTGAAGGCAATTTGAACAATATTGATACCCATGCCACATTCATGGATCAATCACTCTCTATACGTACGGCACCCCCTCCTTCTTTGAGCGTTATCTCTTGGTCTGGGTATTTGAATGCCGTCTCCTCTCTCTCCTGCATCCGTTTAATCTCATCTGCTTCACTTTTCATAATGATACGCGACCGCCGCGAACCCTCAACATGAAACTCCGCTGGAAGAGTTTTCAATGCGTTTTCATACGCTTCAATTGCCTGATCAACGATGACGACTTTGATGCCGAGAATGGTTCAAAACCTCTATCGTCCTTTTTCGCGCATCAAACATACTTTAATTACAGCTTCGTTAGTTTTGATTAACTGCTGTAGGGTTTTGCCAGATTTTGAAGTTGCTTGAATTTTTCTGCAACAATGAAAACTGTTTTCAGAATTTTAAATTTTTTATCTCACTTTCTAACAAATTCTGCTTCACTG
>NW_026578538.1:0-46697 GCF_029603195.1 Condylostylus longicornis
TATATTGGCAAAATCTGTGGACTCCCAGTGATCACAAAACACACGTAAAATCGCTCTATCTCTTCTAGTTTAGCCAGAAAACGCGTTTAAAGTTTTGCAAAAGATTTTTTAAATATCTCCTAAAATATTTTTGCTACAGCCCTTTTATCATATATTGGCAGAATCTGTGGACTCCCAGTGATCACAAAAAACACGTAAAATCGCTCTATCTCTTCTAGTTTAGCCAGAAAACGCGTTTAAAGTTTTGCAAAAGATTTTTTTAAATATCTCCAAAAATATTTTTACTACAGCCTATTATCATATATTGGCAGAATCTGTGGACTCCCAGTGATCACAAAAAACACGTAAAATCGCTCTAATCTCTTTTAGTTTAGCCAGAAAACGCGTTTAAAGTTTTGTAAAAGATTTTTTTAAATATCTCCAAAAATATTTTTGCCACAGCCTATTATCATATATTGGCAGAATCTGTGGACTCCCAGTGATCACAAAAAAACACGTAAAATCGCTCTATCTCTTTTAGTTTAGCCAGAAAACGCGTTTAAAGTTTTGCAAAAGTTTTTTTTAAATATCTCCAAAAATATTTTTTGCTACAGCCGTTTATCATATATTGGCAGAATCTGTGGACTCCCAGTGATCACAAAAAACACGTAAAATCGCTCTATCTCTTCTAGTTTAGCCAGAAAACGCGTTTAAAGTTTTGCAAAAGATTTTTTTAAATATCTCCAAAAATATTTTTTGCTACAGCCTTTTATCATATATTGGCAGAATCTGTGGACTCCCAGTGATCACAAAAAACACGTAAAATCGCTCTATCTCTTCTAGTTTAGCCAGAAAACGCGTTTAAAGTTTTGCAAAAGATTTTTTTAAATATCTCTAAAAATATTTTTGCTACAGCCTATTATCATATATTGGCAGAATCTGTGGACTCCCAGTGATCACAAAAAACACGTAAAATCGCTCTATCTCTTCTAGTTTAGCCAGAAAACGAGCTTTGAAAAAGATTTTTTTAAATATCTCCAAAAATATTTTTGCTACAGTCTATTATCATATATTGGCAGAATCTGTGGACTCCCAATGATCACAAAAAACACGTAAAATCGCTCTATCTCTTCTAGTTTAGCCAGAAAACGCGTTTAAAAGTTTTGCAAAAGATTTTTTTAAATATCTCCAAAAATATTTTTGCTACAGCCTATTATCATATATTGGCAAAATCTGTGACTCCCAGTGATCACAAAAAACCACGTAAAATCGCTCTATCTCTTCTAGTTTAGCCAGAAAACGCGTTTAAAGTTTTGCAAAAGATTTTTTTAAATATCTCATAAAATATTTTTGCTACAGCCTGTTATCATATATTGGCAGAATCTCTGGACTCCCAGTGATCACAAAAAAACACGTAAAATCGCTCTATCTCTTCTAGTTTAGCCAGAAAACGCGTTTAAAGTTTTGCAAAAGATTTTTTTAAATATCTCCAAAAATATTTTTGCTACAGCCTGTTATCATATATTGGCAGAATCTGTGGACTCCCAGTGATCACAAAAAACACGTAAAATCGCTCTATCTCTTCTAGTTTAGCCAGAAAACGCGTTTAAAGTTTTGCAAAAGATTTTTTTTAAATATCTCTAAAAATATTTTTGCTACAGCCTATTATCATATATTGGCAGAATCTGTGGACTCCCAGTGATCACAAAAAACACGTAAAATCGCTCTATCTCTCTAGTTTAGCCAGAAAACGCGTTTAAAGTTTTGCAAAAGATTTTTTTAAATATCTCCAAAAATATTTTTGCCACAGCCTATTATCATATATTGGCAGAATCTGTGGACTCCCAGTGATCACAAAAAACACGTAAAATCGGCTCTATCTCTTTTAGTTTAGCCAGAAAACGCGTTTAAAGTTTTGCAAAAGTTTTTTTTAAATATCTCCAAAAATATTTTTTGCTACAGCCTTTTATCATATATTGGCAGAATCTGTAGACTCCCAGTGATCACAAAAAAACACGTAAAATCGCTCTATCTCTTCTAGTTTAGCCAGAAAACGCGTTTAAAGTTTTGCAAAAGATTTTTTTAAATATCTCCAAAAATATTTTTTGCTACAGCCTTTTATCATATATTGGCAGAATCTGTGGACTCCCAGTGATCACAAAAAACACGTAAAATCGCTCTATCTCTTCTAGTTTAGCCACAAAACGCGTTTAAAGTTTTGCAAAAGATTTTTTTAAATATCTCTAAAAATATTTTTGCTACAGGCCTATTATCATATATTGGCAGAATCTGTGGACTCCCAGTGATCACAAAAAACACGTAAAATCGCTCTAATCTCTTCTAGTTTAGCCAGAAAACGCGTTTAAAGTTTTGCAAAAGATTTTTTTAAATATCTCCAAAAATATTTTTTGCTACAGCCTTTTATCATATATTGGCAGAATCTGTGGACTCCCAGTGATCACAAAAAACACGTAAAATCGCTCTATCTCTTCTAGTTTAGCCAGAAAACGCGTTTAAAGTTTTGCAAAAGATTTTTTTTAAATATCTCTAAAAATATTTTTGCTACAGCCTATTATCATATATTGGCAGAATCTGTGGACTCCCAGTGATCACAAAAAACACGTAAAATCGCTCTATCTCTTCTAGTTTAGCCAGAAAACGCGTTTAAAGTTTTGCAAAAGATTTTTTTAAATATCTCCCAAAAATATTTTTTGCTACAGCCTTTTATCATATATTGGCAGAATCTGTGGACTCCCAGTGATCACAAAAAACACGTAAAATCGCTCTATCTCTTCTAGTTTAGCCAGAAAAACGCGTTTAAAGTTTTGCAAAAGATTTTTTTAAATATCTCCCAAAAATATTTTTTTGCTACAGCCTTTTATCATATATTGGCAGAATCTGTGGACTCCCAGTGATCACAAAAAACACGTAAAATCGCTCTATCTCTTCTAGTTTAGCCAGAAAACGCGTTTAAAGGTTTGCAAAAGATTTTTTTAAATATCTCCAAAAATATTTTTTGCTACAGCCTTTTATCATATATTGGCAGAATCTGTGGACTCCCAGTGATCACAAAAAAACACGTAAAATCGCTCTATCTCTTCTAGTTTAGCCAGAAAACGCGTTTAAAGTTTTGCAAAAGATTTTTTTAAATATCTCCAAAATATTTTTTGCTACAGCCTATTATCATATATTGGCAGAATCTGTGGACTCCCAGTGATCACAAGAAACACGTAAAATCGCTCTATCTCTTTCAGTTTAGCCAGAAAACGCCGTTTAAAGTTTTGCAAAAGATTTTTTTAAATATCTCCAAAAATATTTTTGCTACAGCCTATTATCATATATTGGCAGAATCTGTGGACTCTCAGTGATCACAAGAAAAACGTAAAATCGCTCTATCTCTTTCAGTTTAGCCAGAAAACGCGTTTAAACTTTTGAAAAAGATTTTTTTAAATATCTCCAAAAATATTTTTGCTACTGCCTATTATCATATATTGGCAGAATCTGTGGACTCCCAGTGATCACAAAAAACACGTAAAATCGCTCTATCTCTTCTAGTTTAGCTAGAAAACGCGTTTAAAGTTTTGCAAAAGATTTTTTTAAATATCTCCAAAAATATTTTTGCTACAGCCTATTATCATATATTGGCAAAATCTGTGGACTCCCAGTGATCACAAAAAACACGTAAAATCGCTCTATCTCTTCTAGTTTAGCCAGAAAACGTGTTTAAAATTTTGCAAAATATTTTTTTAAATATCTCCAAAAATATTTTTGCTACAGCCTTTTATCATATATTGGCAGAATCTGTGGACTCCCAGTGATCACAAAAAACACGTTAAAATCGCTCTATCTCTTCTAGTTTAGCCAGAAAACGCGTTTAAAGTTTTGCAAAAGATTTTTTTAAATATCTCCAAAAATATTTTTGCTACAGCCTATTATCATATATTGGCAGAATCTGTGGACTCCCAGTGATCACAAAAAAACACGTAAAATCGCTCTATCTCTTCTAGTTTAGCCAGAATATTGGCAGAATCTGTGGACTCTCAGTGATCACAAGAAACACGTAAAATCGCTCTATCTCTTTCAGTTTAGCCAGAAAACGCGTTTAAAACTTTTGAAAAAGATTTTTTTTAATATCTCCAAAAATATTTTTGGCTACCCGCCTATTATCATATATTGGCAGAATCTTGTGGACTCCCAGTGATCACAAAAAACACGTAAAATCGCTCTATCTCTTCTAGTTTAGCTAGAAAACGCGTTTAAAAATTTTGCAAAAGATTTTTTTAAATATCTCCAAAAATATTTTTGCTACAGCCTATTATCATATATTGGCAAAATCTGTGGACTCCCAGTGATCACAAAACACACGTAAAATCGCTCTATCTCTTCTAGTTTAGCCAGAAAACGCGTTTAAAGTTTTGCAAAAGATTTTTTAAATATCTCCTAAAATATTTTTGCTACAGCCTTTTATCATATATTGGCAGAATCTGTGGACTCCCAGTGATCACAAAAAACACGTAAAATCGCTCTATCTCTTCTAGTTTAGGCCAGAAAACGCGTTTAAAGTTTTGCAAAAGATTTTTTTAAATATCTCCAAAAATATTTTTACTACAGCCTATTATCATATATTGGCAGAATCTGTGGACTCCCAGTGATCACAAAAAAACACGTAAAATCGCTCTATCTCTTTTAGTTTAGCCAGAAAACGCGTTTAAAGTTTTGTAAAAGATTTTTTTAAATATCTCCAAAAATATTTTTGCCACAGCCTATTATCATATATTGGCAGAATCTGTGGACTCCCAGTGATCACAAAAAAACACGTAAAATCGCTCTATCTCTTTTAGTTTAGCCAGAAAACGCGTTTAAAGTTTTGCAAAAGTTTTTTTTAAATATCTCCAAAAATATTTTTTGCTACAGCCGTTTATCATATATTGGCAGAATCTGTGGACCTCCCAGTGATCACAAAAAACACGTAAAATCGCTCTATCTCTTCTAGTTTAGCCAGAAAACGCGTTTAAAGTTTTGCAAAAGATTTTTTTAAATATCTCCAAAAATATTTTTTGCTACAGCCTTTTATCATATATTGGCAGAATCTGTGGACTCCCAGTGATCACAAAAAACACGTAAAATCGCTCTATCTCTTCTAGTTTAGCCAGAAAACGCGTTTAAAGTTTTGCAAAAGATTTTTTTAAATATCTCTAAAAAATATTTTTGCTACAGCCTATTATCATATATTGGCAGAATCTGTGGACTCCCAGTGATCACAAAAAACACGTAAAATCGCTCTATCTCTTCTAGTTTAGCCAGAAAACGAGCTTTGAAAAAGATTTTTTTAAATATCTCCAAAAATATTTTTGCTACAGTCTATTATCATATATTGGGCAGAATCTGTGGACTCCCAATGATCACAAAAAACACGTAAAATCGCTCTATCTCTTCTAGTTTAGCCAGAAAACGCGTTTAAAGTTTTGCAAAAGATTTTTTTAAATATCTCCAAAAATATTTTTGCTACAGCCTATTATCATATATTGGCAAAATCTGTGGACTTCCCAGTGATCACAAAAAACACGTAAAATCGCTCTATCTCTTCTAGTTTAGCCAGAAAACGCGTTTAAAGTTTTGCAAAAGATTTTTTTAAATATCTCATAAAATATTTTTGCTACAGCCTGTTATCATATATTGGCAGAATCTCTGGACTCCCAGTGATCACAAAAAAACACGTAAAATCGCTCTATCTCTTCTAGTTTAGCCAGAAAACGCGTTTAAAGTTTGTTTTGCAAAAGATTTTTTTAAATATCTCCAAAAATATTTTTGCTACAGCCTGTTATCATATATTGGCAGAATCTGTGGACTCCCAGTGATCACAAAAAACACGTAAAATCGCTCTATCTCTTCTAGTTTAGCCAGAAAACGCGTTTAAAGTTTTGCAAAAGATTTTTTTAAATATCTCTAAAAATATTTTTGCTACAGCCTATTATCATATATTGGCAGAATCTGTGGACTCCCAGTGATCACAAAAAACACGTAAAATCGCTCTATCTCTTCTAGTTTAGCCAGAAAACGCGTTTAAAGTTTTGCAAAAGATTTTTTTAAATATCTCCAAAAATATTTTTGCCACAGCCTATTATCATATATTGGCAGAATCTGTGGACTCCCAGTGATCACAAAAAACACGTAAAATCGCTCTATCTCTTTTAGTTTAGCCAGAAAACGCGTTTAAAGTTTTGCAAAAGTTTTTTTTAAATATCTCCAAAAATATTTTTTGCTACAGCCTTTTATCATATATTGGCAGAATCTGTAGACTCCCAGTGATCACAAAAAACACGTAAAATCGCTCTATCTCTTCTAGTTTAGCCAGAAAACGCGTTTAAAGTTTTGCAAAAGATTTTTTTAAATATCTCCAAAAATATTTTTTGCTACAGCCTTTTATCATATATTGGCAGAATCTGTGGACTCCCAGTGATCACAAAAAACACGTAAAATCGCTCTATCTCTTCTAGTTTAGCCAGAAAACGCGTTTAAAGTTTTGCAAAAGATTTTTTTAAATATCTCTAAAAATATTTTTGCTACAGCCTATTATCATATATTGGCAGAATCTGTGGACTCCCAGTGATCACAAAAAACACGTAAAATCGCTCTATCTCTTCTAGTTTAGCCAGAAAACGAGCTTTGAAAAAGATTTTTTTAAATATCTCCAAAAATATTTTTGCTACAGTCTATTATCATATATTGGCAGAATCTGTGGACTCCCAATGATCACAAAAAACACGTAAAATCGCTCTATCTCTTCTAGTTTAGCCAGAAAACGCGTTTAAAGTTTTGCAAAAGATTTTTTTAAATATCTCCAAAAATATTTTTGCTACAGCCTATTATCATATATTGGCAAAATCTGTGGACTCCCAGTGATCACAAAAAACACGTAAAATCGCTCTATCTCTTCTAGTTTAGCCAGAAAACGCGTTTAAAGTTTTGCAAAAGATTTTTTTAAATATCTCATAAAATATTTTTGCTACAGCCTGTTATCATATATTGGCAGAATCTCTGGACTCCCAGTGATCACAAAAAACACGTAAAATCGCTCTATCCCTTCTAGTTTAGCCAGAAAACGCGTTTAAAGTTTTGCAAAAGATTTTTTTAAATATCTCCAAAAATATTTTTGCTACAGCCTGTTATCATATATTGGCAGAATCTGTGGACTCCCAGTGATCACAAAAAACACGTAAAATCGCTCTATCTCTTCTAGTTTAGCCAGAAAACGCGTTTAAAGTTTTGCAAAAGATTTTTTTAAATATCTCTAAAAATATTTTTGCTACAGCCTATTATCATATATTGGCAGAATCTGTGGACTCCCAGTGATCACAAAAAACACGTAAAATCGCTCTATCTCTTCTAGTTTAGCCAGAAAACGCGTTTAAAGTTTTGCAAAAGATTTTTTTAAATATCTCCAAAAATATTTTTGCTACAGCCTATTATCATATATTGGCAGAATCTGTGGACTCCCAGTGATCACAAAAAACACGTAAAATCGCTCTATCTCTTCTAGTTTAGCTAGAAAACGCGTTTAAAGTTTTGCAAAAGATTTTTTAAATATCTCCAAAAATATTTTTGCTACAGCCTATTATCATATATTGGCAAAATCTGTGGACTCCCAGTGATCACAAAAAACACGTAAAATCGCTCTATCTCTTCTAGTTTAGCCAGAAAACGCGTTTAAAGTTTTGCAAAAGATTTTTTAAATATCTCCAAAAATATTTTTGCTACAGCCTATTATCATATATTGGCAAAATCTGTGGACTCCCAGTGATCACAAAAAACACGTAAAATCGCTCTATCTCTTTCAGTTTAGCCAGAAAACGCGTTTAAACTTTTGAAAAAGATTTTTTTAAATATCTCCAAAAATATTTTTGCTACTGCCTATTATCATATATTAGCAGAATCTGTGGACTCCCAGTGATCACAAAAAACACGTAAAATCGCTCTATCTCTTCTAGTTTAGCTAGAAAACGCGTTTAAAGTTTTGCAAAAGATTTTTTAAATATCTCCAAAAATATTTTTGCTACAGCCTATTATCATATATTGGCAAAATCTGTGGACTCCCAGTGATCACAAAAAACACGTAAAATCGCTCTATCTCTTCTAGTTTAGCCAGAAAACGCGTTTAAAGTTTTGCAAAAGATTTTTTAAATATCTCCAAAAATATTTTTGCTACAGCCTATTATCATATATTGGCAAAATCTGTGGACTCCCAGTGATCACAAAAAACACATAAAATCGTCTATCTCTTCTAGTTTAGCCAGAAAACGTGTTTAAAATTTTGCAAAATATTTTTTTAAATATCTCCAAAAATATTTTTGCTACAGCCTTTTATCATATATTGGCAGAATCTGTGGACTCCCAGAGATCACAAAAAACACGTAAAATCGCTCTATCTCTTCTAGTTTAGCCAGAAAACGCGTTTAAAGTTTTGCAAAAGATTTTTTTAAATATCTCCAAAAATATTTTTGCTACAGCCTATTATCATATATTGGCAGAATCTGTGGACTCCCAGTGATCACAAAAAACACGTAAAATCGCTCTATCTCTTCTAGTTTAGCCAGAAAACGCGTTTAAAGTTTTGCAAAAGATTTTTTTAAATATCTCATAAAATATTTTTGCTACAGCCTGTTATCATATATTGGCAGAATCTGTGGACTCCCAGTGATCACAAAAAACACGTAAAATCGCTCTATCTCTTCTAGTTTAGCCAGAAAACGCGTTTAAAGTTTTGCAAAAGATTTTTTTAAATATCTCCAAAAATATTTTTGCTACAGCCTGTTATCATATATTGGCAGAATCTGTGGACTCCCAGTGATCACAAAAAACACGTAAAATCGCTCTATCTCTTCTAGTTTAGCCAGAAAACGCGTTTAAAGTTTTGCAAAAGATTTTTTTAAATATCTCCAAAAATATTTTTGCTACAGCCTGTTATCATATATTGGCAGAATCTGTGGACTCCCAGTGATCACAAAAAACACGTAAAATCGCTCTATCTCTTCTAGTTTAGCCAGAAAACGCGTTTAAAGTTTTGCAAAAGATTTTTTTAAATATCTCCAAAAATATTTTTGCTACAGCCTATTATCATATATTGGCAGAATCTGTGGACTCTCAGTGATCACAAGAAACACGTAAAATCGCTCTATCTCTTTCAGTTTAGCCAGAAAACGCGTTTAAACTTTTGAAAAAGATTTTTTTAAATATCTCCAAAAATATTTTTGCTACTGCCTATTATCATATATTGGCAGAATCTGTGGACTCCCAGTGATCACAAAAAACACGTAAAATCGCTCTATCTCTTCTAGTTTAGCTAGAAAACGCGTTTAAAGTTTTGCAAAAGATTTTTTAAATATCTCCAAAAATATTTTTGCTACAGCCTATTATCATATATTGGCAGAATCTGTGGACTCCCAGTGATCACAAAAAACACGTAAAATCGCTCTATCTCTTCTAGTTTAGCCAGAAAACGCGTTTAAAGTTTTGCAAAAGATTTTTTAAATATCTCCAAAAATATTTTTGCTACAGCCTATTATCATATATTGGCAAAATCTGTGGACTCCCAGTGATCACAAAAAACACGTAAAATCGCTCTATCTCTTCTAGTTTAGCCAGAAAACGTGTTTAAAATTTTGCAAAAGATTTTTTAAATATCTCCAAAAATATTTTTGCTACAGCCTATTATCATATATTGGCAGAATCTGTGGACTCCCAGTGATCACAAAAAACACGTAAAATCGCTCTATCTCTTCTAGTTTAGCCAGAAAACGCGTTTAAAGTTTTGCAAAAGATTTTTTAAATATCTCCAAAAATATTTTTGCTACAGCCTATTATCATATATTGGCAAAATCTGTGGACTCCCAGTGATCACAAAAAACACGTAAAATCGCTCTATCTCTTCTAGTTTAGCCAGAAAACGCGTTTAAAGTTTTGCAAAAGATTTTTTAAATATCTCCAAAAATATTTTTGCTACAGCCTATTATCATATATTGGCAGAATCTGTGGACTCTCAGTGATCACAAGAAACACGTAAAATCGCTCTATCTCTTTCAGTTTAGCCAGAAAACGCGTTTAAACTTTTGAAAAATATTTTTTTAAATATCTCCAAAAATATTTTTGCTACAGCCTTTTATCATATATTGGCAGAATCTGTGGACTCCCAGTGATCACAAAAAACACGTAAAATCGCTCTATCTCTTCTAGTTTAGCCAGAAAACGCGTTTAAAGTTTTGCAAAAGATTTTTTTAAATATCTCCAAAAATATTTTTGCTACAGCCTATTATCATATATTGGCAGAATCTGTGGACTCCCAGTGATCACAAAAAAAACACGTAAAATCGCTCTATCTCTTCTAGTTTAGCCAGAATATTGGCAGAATCTGTGGACTCTCAGTGATCACAAGAAACACGTAAAATCGCTCTATCTCTTTCAGTTTAGCCAGAAAACGCGTTTAAACTTTTGAAAAAGATTTTTTTAAATATCTCCAAAAATATTTTTGCTACTGCCTATTATCATATATTGGCAGAATCTGTGGACTCCCAGTGATCACAAAAAACACGTAAAATCGCTCTATCTCTTCTAGTTTAGCTAGAAAACGCGTTTAAAGTTTTGCAAAAGATTTTTTAAATATCTCCAAAAATATTTTTGCTACAGCCTATTATCATATATTGGCAAAATCTGTGGACTCTCAGTGATCACAAAAAACACGTAAAATCGCTCTATCTCTTCTAGTTTAGCCAGAAAACGCGTTTAAAGTTTTGCAAAAGATTTTTTAAATATCTCCAAAAATATTTTTGCTACAGCCTATTATCATATATTGGCAAAATCTGTGGACTCCCAGTGATCACAAAAAACACGTAAAATCGCTCTATCTCTTTCAGTTTAGCCAGAAAACGTGTTTAAAATTTTGCAAAATATTTTTTTAAATATCTCCAAAAATATTTTTGCTACAGCCTTTTATCATATATTGGCAGAATCTGTGGACTCCCAGTGATCACAAAAAACACGTAAAATCGCTCTATCTCTTCTAGTTTAGCCAGAAAACGCGTTTAAAGTTTTGCAAAAGATTAAATATCTCCAAAAATATTTTTGCTACAGCCTATTATCATATATTGGCAGAATCTGTGGACTCCCAGTGATCACAAAAAAACACGTAAAATCGCTCTATCTCTTCTAGTTTAGCCAGAAAACGCGTTTAAAGTTTTGCAAAAGATTTTTTTAAATATCTCCAAAAATATTTTTGCTACAGCCTATTATCATATATTGGCAGAATCTGTGGACTCCCAGTGATCACAGAAAACACGTAAAATCACTCTATCTCTTCTAGTTTAGCCAGAAAACGCGTTTAAAGTTTTGCAAAAGATTTTTTTAAATATCTCCTAAAATATTTTTGCTACAGCGTATTATCATATATTGGCAGAATCTGTGGACTCCCAGTGATCACAAAAAACACGTAAAATCGCTCTATCTCTTCTAGTTTAGCCAGAAAACGCGTTTAAAGTTTTGCAAAAGATTTTTTTAAATATCTCCTAAAATATTTTTGCTACAGCCTATTATCATATATTGGCAGAATCTGTGGACTCCCAGTGATCACAAAAAACACGTAAAATCGCTCTATCTCTTCTAGTTTAGCCAGAAAACGCGTTTAAAGTTTTGCAAAAGATTTTTTTAAATATCTCCAAAAATATTTTTACTACAGCCTATTATCATATATTGGCAGAATCTGTGGACTCCCAGTGATCACAAAAAACACGTAAAATCGCTCTATCTCTTCTAGTTTAGCCAGAAAACGCGTTTAAAGTTTTGCAAAAGATTTTTTTAAATATCTCCAAAAATATTTTTACTACAGCCTATTATCATATATTGGCAGAATCTGTGGACTCCCAGTGATCACAAAAAACACGTAAAATCGCTCTATCTCTTCTAGTTTAGCCAGAAAACGCGTTTAAAGTTTTGCAAAAGATTTTTTAAATATCTCCAAAAATATTTTTGCTACAGCCTATTATCATATATTGGCAAAATCTGTGGACTCCCAGTGATCACAAAAAACACGTAAAATCGCTCTATCTCTTCTAGTTTAGCCAGAAAACGCGTTTAAAGTTTTGCAAAAGATTTTTTAAATATCTCCAAAAATATTTTTGCTACAGCCTATTATCATATATTGGCAGAATCTGTGGACTCTCAGTGATCACAAGAAACACGTAAAATCGCTCTATCTCTTTCAGTTTAGCCAGAAAACGCGTTTAAACTTTTGAAAAATATTTTTTTAAATATCTCCAAAAATATTTTTGCTACAGCCTTTTATCATATATTGGCAGAATCTGTGGACTCCCAGTGATCACAAAAAACACGTAAAATCGCTCTATCTCTTCTAGTTTAGCCAGAAAACGCGTTTAAAGTTTTGCAAAAGATTTTTTTAAATATCTCCAAAAATATTTTTGCTACAGCCTATTATCATATATTGGCAGAATCTGTGGACTCCCAGTGATCACAAAAAAACACGTAAAATCGCTCTATCTCTTCTAGTTTAGCCAGAATATTGGCAGAATCTGTGGACTCTCAGTGATCACAAGAAACACGTAAAATCGCTCTATCTCTTTCAGTTTAGCCAGAAAACGCGTTTAAACTTTTGAAAAAGATTTTTTTTAAATATCTCCAAAAATATTTTTGCTACTGCCTATTATCATATATTGGCAGAATCTGTGGACTCCCAGTGATCACAAAAAACACGTAAAATCGCTCTATCTCTTCTAGTTTAGCTAGAAAACGCGTTTAAAGTTTTGCAAAAGATTTTTTAAATATCTCCAAAAATATTTTTGCTACAGCCTATTATCATATATTGGCAAAATCTGTGGACTCTCAGTGATCACAAAAAACACGTAAAATCGCTCTATCTCTTCTAGTTTAGCCAGAAAACGCGTTTAAAGTTTTGCAAAAGATTTTTTAAATATCTCCAAAAATATTTTTGCTACAGCCTTTTATCATATATTGGCAGAATCTGTGGACTCCCAGTGATCACAAAAAACACGTAAAATCGCTCTATCTCTTCTAGTTTAGCCAGAAAACGCGTTTAAAGTTTTGCAAAAGATTAAATATCTCCAAAAATATTTTTGCTACAGCCTATTATCATATATTGGCAGAATCTGTGGACTCCCAGTGATCACAAAAAAACACGTAAAATCGCTCTATCTCTTCTAGTTTAGCCAGAAAACGCGTTTAAAGTTTTGCAAAAGATTTTTTTAAATATCTCCAAAAATATTTTTGCTACAGCCTATTATCATATATTGGCAGAATCTGTGGACTCCCAGTGATCACAGAAAACACGTAAAATCACTCTATCTCTTCTAGTTTAGCCAGAAAACGCGTTTAAAGTTTTGCAAAAGATTTCTTTAAATATCTCCTAAAATATTTTTGCTACAGCCTATTATCATATATTGGCAGAATCTGTGGACTCCCAGCGATCACAAAAAACACGTAAAATCGCTCTATCTCTTCTAGTTTAGCCAGAAAATGCGTTTAAGGTTTTGCAAAAGATTTTTTTAAATATCTCCAAAAATATTTTTGCTACAGCGTATTATCATATATTGGCAGAATCTGTGGACTCCCAGTGATCACAAAAAACACGTAAAATCGCTCTATCTCTTCTAGTTTAGCCAGAAAACGCGTTTAAAGTTTTGCAAAAGATTTTTTTAAATATCTCCTAAAATATTTTTGCTACAGCCTATTATCATATATTGGCAGAATCTGTGGACTCCCAGTGATCACAAAAAACACGTAAAATCGCTCTATCTCTTCTAGTTTAGCCAGAAAACGCGTTTAAAGTTTTGCAAAAGATTTTTTTAAATATCTCCAAAAATATTTTTACTACAGCCTATTATCATATATTGGCAGAATCTGTGGACTCCCAGTGATCACAAAAAACACGTAAAATCGCTCTATCTCTTCTAGTTTAGCCAGAAAACGCGTTTAAAGTTTTGCAAAAGATTTTTTTAAATATCTCCAAAAATATTTTTACTACAGCCTATTATCATATATTGGCAGAATCTGTGGACTCCCAGTGATCACAAAAAACACGTAAAATCGCTCTATCTCTTCTAGTTTAGCCAGAAAACGCGTTTAAAGTTTTGCAAAAGATTTTTTTAAATATCTCCAAAAATATTTTTTGCTACAGCCTTTTATCATATATTGGCAGAATCTGTGGACTCCCAGTGATCACAAAAAACACGTAAAATCGCTCTATCTCTTCTAGTTTAGCCAGAAAACGCGTTTAAAGTTTTGCAAAAGATTTTTTTAAATATCTCTAAAAATATTTTTGCTCCAGCCTATTATCATATATTGGCAGAATCTGTGGACTCCCAGTGATCACAAAAAAACACGTAAAATCGCTCTTTCTCTTCTAGTTTAGCCAGAAAACGCGTTTAAAGTTTTGCAAAAGATTTTTTTAAATATCTCCAAAAATATTTTTTGCTACAGCCTTTTATCATATATTGGCAGAATCTGTGGACTCCCAGTGATCACAAAAAACACGTAAAATCGCTCTATCTCTTCTAGTTTAGCCAGAAAACGCGTTTAAAGTTTTGCAAAAGATTTTTTTAAATATCTCCAAAAATATTTTTGCTACAGCCTATTATCATATATTGGCAGAATCTGTGGACTCCCAGTGATCACAGAAAACACGTAAAATCACTCTATCTCTTCTAGTTTAGCCAGAAAACGCGTTTAAAGTTTTGCAAAAGATTTTTTTTAAATATCTCTAAAAATATTTTTGCTCCAGCCTATTATCATATATTGGCAGAATCTGTGGACTCCCAGTGATCACAAAAAACACGTAAAATCGCTCTATCTCTTCTAGTTTAGCCAGAAAACGAGCTTTGAAAAAGATTTTTTTAAATATCTCCAAAAATATTTTTTGCTACAGCCTTTTATCATATATTGGCAGAATCTGTGGACTCCCAGTGATCACAAAAAACACGTAAAATCGCTCTATCTCTTCTAGTTTAGCCAGAAAACGCGTTTAAAGTTTTGCAAAAGATTTTTTTAAATATCTCTAAAAATATTTTTGCTCCAGCCTATTATCATATATTGGCAGAATCTGTGGACTCCCAATGATCACAAAAAACACGTAAAATCGCTCTATCTCTTCTAGTTTAGCCAGAAAACGCGTTTAAAGTTTTGCAAAAGATTTTTTTAAATATCTCTAAAAATATTTTTGCTCCAGCCTATTATCATATATTGGCAGAATCTGTGGACTCCCAGTGATCACAAAAAATACGTAAAATCGCTCTATCTCTTCTAGTTTAGCCAGAAAACGAGCTTTGAAAAAGATTTTTTTAAATATCTCCAAAAATATTTTTGCTACAGTCTATTATCATATATTGGCAGAATCTGTGGACTCCCAATTATCACAAAAAAAACACGTAAAATCGCTCTATCTCTTCTAGTTTAGCCAGAAAACGCGTTTAAAGTTTTGCAAAAGATAGCCAGAAAACGCGTTTAAAGTTTTGCAAAAGATTTTTTTAAATATCTCCTAAAATATTTTTGCTACAGCCTATTATCATATATTGGCAGAATCTGTGGACTCCCAGTGATCACAAAAAACACGTAAAATCGCTCTATCTCTTCTAGTTTAGCCAGAAAACGCGTTTAAAGTTTTGCAAAAGATTTTTTTAAATATCTCCAAAAATATTTTTGCTACAGCCTATTATCATATATTGGCAAAATCTGTGGACTCCCAGTGATCACAAAAAACACGTAAAATCGCTCTATCTCTTCTAGTTTAGCCAGAAAACGCGTTTAAAGTTTTTCAAAAGATTTTTTTAAATATCTCATAAAATATTTTTGCTACAGCCTGTTATCATATATTGGCAGAATCTGTGGACTCCCAGTGATCACAAAAAACACGTAAAATCGCTCTATCTCTTCTAGTTTAGCCAGAAAACGCGTTTAAAGTTTTGCAAAAGATTTTTTTAAATATCTCCAAAAATATTTTTGCTACAGCCTGTTATCATATATTGGCAGAATCTGTGGACTCCCAGTGATCACAAAAAACACGTAAAATCGCTCGATCTCTTCTAGTTTAGCCAGAAAACGCGTTTAAAGTTTTGCAAAAGATTTTTTTAAATATCTCCAAAAATATTTTTGCTACAGCCTATTATCATATATTGGTAGAATCTGTGGACTCCCAGTGATCACAAAAAACACGTAAAATCGCTCTATCTCTTCTAGTTTAGCCAGAAAACGCGTTTAAAGTTTTGCAAAAGATTTTTTTTAAATATCTCCTAAAATATTTTTGCTACAGCCTGTTATCATATATTGGCAGAATCTGTGGACTCCCAGTGATCACAAAAAACACGTAAAATCGCTCTATCTCTTCTAGTTTAGCCAGAAAACGCGTTTAAAGTTTTGCAAAAGATTTTTTTAAATATCTCCAAAAATATTTTTGCTACAGCCTATTATCATATATTGGCAGAATCTGTGGACTCCCAGTGATCACAAAAAACACGTAAAATCGCTCTATCTCTTTTAGTTTAGCCAGAAAACGCGTTTAAAGTTTTGCAAAAGATTTTTTTAAATATCTCCAAAAATATTTTTACTACAGCCTATTATCATATATTGACAGAATCTGTGGACTCCCAGTGATCACAAAAAAACACGTAAAATCGCTCTATCTCTTCTAGTTTAGCCAGAAAACGCATTTAAAGTTTTGCAAAAGATTTTTTTAAATATCTCCAAAAATATTTTTACTACAGCCTATTATCATATATTGGCAGAATCTGTGGACTCCCAGTGATCACAAAAAACACGTAAAATTGCTCTATCTCTTCTAGTTTAGCCAGAAAACGCATTTAAAGTTTTGCAAAAGATTTTTTTAAATATCTCCAAAAATATTTTTGCTACAGCCTATTATCATATATTGGCAGAATCTGTGGACTCCCAGTGATCACAGAAAACACGTAAAATCGCTCTATCTCTTCTAGTTTAGCCAGAAAACGCGTTTAAAGCTTTGAAAAAGATTTTTTTAAATATCACCTAAAATATTTTTGTTACAGCCTATTATCATATATTGGCAGAATCTGTGGACTCCCAGTGATCACAAAAAACACGTAAAATCGCTCTATCTCTTCTAGTTTAGCCAGAAAACGCGTTTAAAGTTTTGCAAAAGATTTTTTTAAATATCTAAAATATTTTTGCTACAGCCTGTTATCATATATTGGCAGAATCTGTGGACTCCCAGTGATCACAAAAAAACACGTAAAATCGCTCTATCTCTTCTAGTTTAGCCAGAAAACGCGTTTAAAGTTTTGCAAAAGATTTTTTTAAATATCTCCAAAAATATTTTTACTACAGCCTATTATCATATATTGGCAGAATCTGTGGACTCCCAGTGATCACAAAAAACACGTAAAATCGCTCTATCTCTTCTAGTTTAGCCAGAAAACGCGTTTAAAGTTTTGCAAAAGATTTTTTTAAATATCTCCAAAAATATTTTTGCTACAGCCTATTATCATATATTGGCAGAATCTGTGGACTCCCAGTGATCAACAAAAAACACGTAAAATCGCTCTATCTCTTCTAGTTTAGCCAGAAAACGCGTTTAAAGTTTTGCAAAATATTTTTTTAAATATCTCCAAAAATATTTTTGCTACAGCCTGTTATCATATATTGGCAGAATCTGTGGACTCCCAGTGATCACAAAAAACACGTAAAATCGCTCTATCTCTTCTAGTTTAGCCAGAAAACGCGTTTAAAGTTTTGCAAAATATTTTTTTAAATATCTCCAAAAATATTTTTGCTACAGCCTATTATCATATATTGGCAGAATCTGTGGACTCCCAGTGATCACAAAAAACACGTAAAATCGCTCTATCTCTTCTAGTTTAGCCAGAAAACGCGTTTAAAGTTTTGCAAAATATTTTTTTAAATATCTCCAAAAATATTTTTGCTACAGCCTATTATCATATATTGGCAGAATCTGTGGACTCCCAGTGATCACAAAAAACACGTAAAATTGCTCTATCTCTTCTAGTTTAGCCAGAAAACGCGTTTAAAGTTTTGCAAAAGATATTTTTAAATATCTCCAAAAATATTTTTGCTACAGCCTATTATCATATATTGGCAGAATCTGTGGACTCCCAGTGATCACAAAAAACACGTAAAATCGCTCTATCTCTTCTAGTTTAGCCAGAAAACGCGTTTAAAGTTTTGCAAAATATTTTTTTAAATATCTCCAAAAATATTTTTGCTACAGCCTGTTATCATATATTGGCAGAATCTGTGGACTCCCAGTGATCACAAAAAACACGTAAAATCGCTCTATCTCTTCTAGTTTAGCCAGAAAACGCGTTCAAAGTTTTGCAAAATATTTTTTTAAATATCTCCAAAAATATTTTCGCTACAGCCTATTATCATATATTGGCAGAATCTGTGGACTCCCAGTGATCACAAAAAACACGTAAAATCGCTCTATCTCTTCTAGTTTAGCCAGAAAACGCGTTTAAAGTTTTGCAAAATATTTTTTTAAATATCTCCAAAAATATTTTTGCTACAGCCTATTATCATATATTGGCAGAATCTGTGGACTCCCAGTGATCACAAAAAACACGTAAAATCGCTCTATCTCTTCTAGTTTAGCCAGAAAACGCGTTTAAAGTTTTGCAAAATATTTTTTTAAATATCTCCAAAAATATTTTTGCTACAGCCTATTATCATATATTGGCAGAATCTGTGGACTCCCAGTGATCACAAAAAACACGTAAAATCGCTCTATCTCTTCTAGTTTAGCCAGAAAACGCATTTAAAGTTTTGAAAAAGATATTTTTAAATATCTCCAAAAATATTTTTGCTACAGTCTATTATCATATATTGGCAGAATCTGTGGACTCCCAGTGATCACAAAAAACACGTAAAATCGCTCTATCTCTTCTAGTTTAGCCAGAAAACGCGTTTAAAGTTTTGCAAAATATTTTTTTAAATATCTCCAAAAATATTTTTGCTACAGACTATTATCATATATTGGCAGAATCTGTGGACTCCCAGTGATCACAAAAAAACACGTAAAATCGCTCTATCTCTTCTAGTTCAGCCAGAAAACGCGTTTAAAGTTTTGCAAAATGTTTTTTTAAATATCTAAAAAATATTTTTGCTACAGCCTATTATCATATATTGGCAGAATCTGTGGACTCCCAGTGATCACAAAAAACACGTAAAATCGCTCTATCTCTTCTAGTTTAGCCAGAAAACGCGTTTAAAGTTTTGCAAAATATTTTTTTAAATATCTCCAAAAATATTTTTGCTACAGCCTATTATCATATATTGGCAGAATCTGTGGACTCCCAGTGATCACAAAAAACACGTAAAATCGCTCTATCTCTTCTAGTTTAGCCAGAAAACGCGTTTAAAGTTTTGCAAAATATTTTTTTAAATATCTCCAAAAATATTTTTGCTACAGCCTATTATCATATATTGGCAGAATCTGTGGACTCCCAGTGATCACAAAAAACACGTAAAATTGCTCTATCTCTTCTAGTTTAGCCAGAAAACGCGTTTAAAGTTTTGCAAAAGATATTTTTAAATATCTCCAAAAATATTTTTGCTTCAGCCTATTATCATATATTGGCAGAATCTGTGGACTCCCAGTGATCACAAAAAACACGTAAAATCGCTCTATCTCTTCTAGTTCAGCCAGAAAACGCGTTTAAAGTTTTGCAAACGATTTTTTTAAATATCTCCAAAAATATTTTTGCTACAGCCTATTATCATATATTGGCAGAATCTGTGGACTCCCAGTGATCACAAAAAACACGTAAAATCGCTCTATCTCTTCTAGTTTAGCCAGAAAACGCGTTTAAAGTTTTGCAAAACGATTTTTTTAAATATCTCCAAAAATATTTTTGCTACAGCCTATTATCATATATTGGCAGAATCTGTGGACTCCCAGTGATCACAAAAAACACGTAAAATCGCTCTATCTCTTCTAGTTTAGCCAGAAAACGCGTTTAAAGTTTTGCAAAATATTTTTTTAAATATCTCCAAAAATATTTTTGCTACAGCCTATTATCATATATTGGCAGAATCTGTGGACTCCCAGTGATCACAAAAAACACGTAAAATTGCTCTATCTCTTCTAGTTTAGCCAGAAAACGCGTTTAAAGTTTTGCAAAAGATATTTTTAAATATCTCCAAAAATATTTTTGCTACAGCCTATTATCATATATTGGCAGAATCTGTGGACTCCCAGTGATCACAAAAAACACGTAAAATCGCTCTATCTCTTCTAGTTCAGCCAGAAAACGCGTTTAAAATTTTGCAAACGATTTTTTTAAATATCTCCAAAAATATTTTTGCTACAGCCTATTATCATATATTGGCAGAATCTGTGGACTCCCAGTGATCACAAAAAAACACGTAAAATCGCTCTATCTCTTCTAGTTTAGCCAGAAAACGCGTTTAAAGTTTTGCAAAATATTTTTTTAAATATCTCCAAAAATATTTTTGCTACAGCCTATTATCATATATTGGCAGAATCTGTGGACTCCCAGTGATCACAAAAAACACGTAAAATTGCTCTATCTCTTCTAGTTTAGCCAGAAAACGCGTTTAAAGTTTTGCAAAAGATATTTTTAAATATCTCCAAAAATATTTTTGCTACAGCCTATTATCATATATTGGCAGAATCTGTGGACTCCCAGTGATCACAAAAAACACGTAAAATCGCTCTATCTCTTCTAGTTCAGCCAGAAAACGCGTTTAAAATTTTGCAAACGATTTTTTTAAATATCTCCAAAAATATTTTTGCTACAGCCTATTATCATATATTGGCAGAATCTGTGGACTCCCAGTGATCACAAAAAACACGTAAAATCGCTCTATCTCTTCTAGTTTAGCCAGAAAACGCGTTTAAAGTTTTGCAAAAGATGTTTTTAAATATCTCCAAAAATATTTTTGCTACAGCCTATTATCATATATTGGCAGAATCTGTGGACTCCCAGTGATCACAAAAAACACGTAAAATCGCTCTATCTCTTCTAGTTTAGCCAGAAAACGCGTTTAAAGTTTTGCAAAATATTTTTTTAAATATCTCCAAAAATATTTTTGCTACAGCCTATTATCATATATTGGCAGAATCTGTGGACTCCCAGTGATCACAAAAAACACGTAAAATCGCTCTATCTCTTCTAGTTTAGCCAGAAAACGCGTTTAAAGTTTTGAAAAATATTTTTTTAAATATCTCCAAAAATATTTTTGCTACAGCCTATTATCATATATTGGCAGAATCTGTGGACTCCCAGTGATCACAAAAAACACGTAAAATCGCTCTATCTCTTCTAGTTTAGCCAGAAAACGCGTTTAAAGTTTTGCAAAATATTTTTTTAAATATCTCCAAAAATATTTTTGCTACAGCCTATTATCATATATTGGCAGAATCTGTGGACTCCCAGTGATCACAAAAAACACGTAAAATCGCTCTATCTCTTCTAGTTTAGCCAGAAAACGCGTTTAAAGTTTTGCAAACGATTTTTTTAAATATCTCCAAAAATATTTTTGCTACAGCCTATTATCATATATTGGCAGAATCTGTGGACTCCCAGTGATCACAAAAAACACGTAAAATTGCTCTATCTCTTCTAGTTTAGCCAGAAAACGCGTTTAAAGTTTTGCAAAAGATATTTTTAAATATCTCCAAAAATATTTTTGCTTCAGCCTATTATCATATATTGGCAGAATCTGTGGACTCCCAGTGATCACAAAAAACACGTAAAATCGCTCTATCTCTTCTAGTTCAGCCAGAAAACGCGTTTAAAGTTTTGCAAACGATTTTTTTAAATATCTCCAAAAATATTTTTGCTACAGCCTATTATCATATATTGGCAGAATCTGTGGACTCCCAGTGATCACAAAAAACACGTAAAATCGCTCTATCTCTTCTAGTTCAGCCAGAAAACGCGTTTAAAGTTTTGCAAACGATTTTTTTAAATATCTCCAAAAATATTTTTGCTACAGCCTATTATCATATATTGGCAGAATCTGTGGACTCCCAGTGATCACAAAAAACACGTAAAATCGCTCTATCTCTTCTAGTTTAGCCAGAAAACGCGTTTAAAGTTTTGCAAAATATTTTTTTAAATATCTCCAAAAATATTTTTGCTACAGCCTATTATCATATATTGGCAGAATCTGTGGACTCCCAGTGATCACAAAAAACACGTAAAATCGCTCTATCTCTTCTAGTTCAGCCAGAAAACGCGTTTAAAGTTTTGCAAACGATTTTTTTAAATATCTCCAAAAATATTTTTGCTACAGCCTATTATCATATATTGGCAGAATCTGTGGACTCCCAGTGATCACAAAAAACACGTAAAATCGCTCTATCTCTTCTAGTTTAGCCAGAAAACGCGTTTAAAGTTTTGCAAACGATTTTTTTAAATATCTCCAAAAATATTTTTGCTACAGCCTATTATCATATATTGGCAGAATCTGTGGACTCCCAGTGATCACAAAAAACACGTAAAATCGCTCTATCTCTTCTAGTTCAGCCAGAAAACGCGTTTAAAGTTTTGCAAACGATTTTTTTAAATATCTCCAAAAATATTTTTGCTACAGCCTATTATCATATATTGGCAGAATCTGTGGACTCCCAGTGATCACAAAAAACACGTAAAATCGCTCTATCTCTTCTAGTTTAGCCAGAAAACGCGTTTAAAGTTTTGCAAAATATTTTTTTAAATATCTCCAAAAATATTTTTGCTACAGCCTATTATCATATATTGGCAGAATCTGTGGACTCCCAGTTTAGCCAGAAAACGCGTTTAAAGTTTTGCAAAAGATATTTTTAAATATCTCCAAAAATATTTTTGCTACAGCCTATTATCATATATTGGCAGAATCTGTGGACTCCCAGTGATCACAAAAAACACGTAAAATCGCTCTATCTCTTCTAGTTCAGCCAGAAAACGCGTTTAAAATTTTGCAAACGATTTTTTTAAATATCTCCAAAAATATTTTTGCTACAGCCTATTATCATATATTGGCAGAATCTGTGGACTCCCAGTGATCACAAAAAACACGTAAAATCGCTCTATCTCTTCTAGTTTAGCCAGAAAACGCGTTTAAAGTTTTGCAAAATATTTTTTTAAATATCTCCAAAAATATTTTTGCTACAGCCTATTATCATATATTGGCAGAATCTGTGGACTCCCAGTGATCACAAAAAACACGTAAAATCGCTCTATCTCTTCTAGTTTAGCCAGAAAACGCGTTTAAAGTTTTGCAAAATATTTTTTTAAATATCTCCAAAAATATTTTTGCTACAGCCTATTATCATATATTGGCAGAATCTGTGGACTCCCAGTGATCACAAAAAACACGTAAAATCGCTCTATCTCTTCTAGTTTAGCCAGAAAACGCGTTTAAAGTTTTGAAAAATATTTTTTTAAATATCTCCAAAAATATTTTTGCTACAGCCTATTATCATATATTGGCAGAATTTGTGGACTCCCAGTGATCACAAAAAACACGTAAAATCGCTCTATCTCTTCTAGTTTAGCCAGAAAACGCGTTTAAAGTTTTGCAAAATATTTTTTTAAATATCTCCAAAAATATTTTTGCTACAGCCTATTATCATATATTGGCAGAATCTGTGGACTCCCAGTGATCACAAAAAACACGTAAAATCGCTCTATCTTTTCTAGTTTAGCCAGAAAACGCGTTTAAAGTTTTGCAAAATATTTTTTTAAATATCTCCAAAAATATTTTTGCTACAGCCTATTATCATATATTGGCAGAATCTGTGGACTCCCAGTGATCACAAAAAACACGTAAAATCGCTCTATCTCTTCTAGTTTAGCCAGAAAACGCATTTAAAGTTTTGAAAAAGATATTTTTAAATATCTCCAAAAATATTTTTGCTACAGTCTGTTATCATATATTGGCAGAATCTGTGGACTCCCAGTGATCACAAAAAACACGTAAAATCGCTCTATCTCTTCTAGTTTAGCCAGAAAACGCGTTTAAAGTTTTGCAAAATATTTTTTTAAATATCTCCAAAAATATTTTTGCTACAGACTATTATCATATATTGGCAGAATCTGTGGACTCCCAGTGATCACAAAAAACACGTAAAATCGCTCTATCTCTTCTAGTTTGGCCAGAAAACGCGTTTAAAGTTTTGCAAAATATTTTTTTAAATATCTTCAAAAATATTTTTGCTACAGCCTATTATCATATATTGGCAGAATCTGTGGACTCCCAGTGATCACAAAAAACACGTAAAATCGCTCTATCTCTTCTAGTTTAGCCAGAAAACGCGTTCAAAGTTTTGCAAAATATTTTTTTAAATATCTCCAAAAATATTTTTGCTACAGCCTATTATCATATATTGGCAGAATCTGTGGACTCCCAGTGATCACAAAAAACACGTAAAATCGCTCTATCTCTTCTAGTTTAGCCAGAAAACGCGTTTAAAGTTTTGCAAAATATTTTTTTAAATATCTCCAAAAATATTTTTGCTACAGCCTATTATCATATATTGGCAGAATCTGTGGACTCCCAGTGATCACAAAAAACACGTAAAATCGCTCTATCTCTTCTAGTTTAGCCAGAAAACGCATTTAAAGTTTTGAAAAAGATATTTTTAAATATCTCCAAAAATATTTTTGCTACAGTCTATTATCATATATTGGCAGAATCTGTGGACTCCCAGTGATCACAAAAAACACGTAAAATCGCTCTATCTCTTCTAGTTTAGCCAGAAAACGCGTTTAAAGTTTTGCAAAATATTTTTTTAAATATCTCCAAAAATATTTTTGCTACAGCCTATTATCATATATTGGCAGAATCTGTGGACTCCCAGTGATCACAAAAAACACGTAAAATCGCTCTATCTCTTCTAGTTTAGCCAGAAAACGCGTTTAAAGTTTTGCAAAATATTTTTTTAAATATCTCCAAAAATATTTTTGCTACAGCCTATTATCATATATTGGCAGAATCTGTGGACTCCCAGTGATCACAAAAAACACGTAAAATCGCTCTATCTCTTCTAGTTTAGCCAGAAAACGCGTTTAAAGTTTTGCAAACGATTTTTTTAAATATCTCCAAAAATATTTTTGCTACAGCCTATTATCATATATTGGCAGAATCTGTGGACTCCCAGTGATCACAAAAAACACGTAAAATCGCTCTATCTCTTCTAGTTTAGCCAGAAAACGCATTTAAAGTTTTGAAAAAGATATTTTTAAATATCTCCAAAAATATTTTTGCTACAGTCTATTATCATATATTGGCAGAATCTGTGGACTCCCAGTGATCACAAAAAACACGTAAAATCGCTCTATCTCTTCTAGTTTAGCCAGAAAACGCGTTTAAAGTTTTGCGAAATATTTTTTTAAATATCTCCAAAAATATTTTTGCTACAGACTATTATCATATATTGGCAGAATCTGTGGACTCCCAGTGATCACAAAAAACACGTAAAATCGCTCTATCTCTTCTAGTTTAGCCAGAAAACGCGTTTAAAGTTTTGCAAAATATTTTTTTAAATATCTCCAAAAATATTTTTGCTACAGCCTATTATCATATATTGGCAGAATCTGTGGACTCCCAGTGATCACAAAAAACACGTAAAATCGCTCTATCTCTTCTAGTTTAGCCAGAAAACGCGTTTAAAGTTTTGCAAAATATTTTTTTAAATATCTCCAAAAATATTTTTGCTACAGACTATTATCATATATTGGCAGAATCTGTGGACTCCCAGTGATCACAAAAAACACGTAAAATCGCTCTATCTCTTCTAGTTTGGCCAGAAAACGCGTTTAAAGTTTTGCAAAATATTTTTTTAAATATCTCCAAAAATATTTTTGCTACAGCCTATTATCATATATTGGCAGAATCTGTGGACTCCCAGTGATCACAAAAAACACGTAAAATCGCTCTATCTCTTCTAGTTTAGCCAGAAAACGCGTTCAAAGTTTTGCAAAATATTTTTTTAAATATCTCCAAAAATATTTTTGCTACAGCCTATTATCATATATTGGCAGAATCTGTGGACTCCCAGTGATCACAAAAAACACGTAAAATCGCTCTATCTCTTCTAGTTTAGCCAGAAAACGCGTTTAAAGTTTTGCAAAATATTTTTTTAAATATCTCCAAAAATATTTTTGCTACAGCCTATTATCATATATTGGCAGAATCTGTGGACTCCCAGTGATCACAAAAAACACGTAAAATCGCTCTATCTCTTCTAGTTTAGCCAGAAAACGCATTTAAAGTTTTGAAAAAGATATTTTTAAATATCTCCAAAAATATTTTTGCTACAGTCTATTATCATATATTGGCAGAATCTGTGGACTCCCAGTGATCACAAAAAACACGTAAAATCGCTCTATCTCTTCTAGTTTAGCCAGAAAACGCGTTTAAAGTTTTGCAAAATATTTTTTTAAATATCTCCAAAAATATTTTTGCTACAGCCTATTATCATATATTGGCAGAATCTGTGGACTCCCAGTGATCACAAAAAACACGTAAAATCGCTCTATCTCTTCTAGTTTAGCCAGAAAACGCGTTTAAAGTTTTGCAAAATATTTTTTTAAATATCTCCAAAAATATTTTTGCTACAGCCTATTATCATATATTGGCAGAATCTGTGGACTCCCAGTGATCACAAAAAACACGTAAAATCGCTCTATCTCTTCTAGTTTAGCCAGAAAACGCGTTTAAAGTTTTGCAAACGATTTTTTTAAATATCTCCAAAAATATTTTTGCTACAGCCTATTATCATATATTGGCAGAATCTGTGGACTCCCAGTGATCACAAAAAACACGTAAAATCGCTCTATCTCTTCTAGTTTAGCCAGAAAACGCATTTAAAGTTTTGAAAAAGATATTTTTAAATATCTCCAAAAATATTTTTGCTACAGTCTATTATCATATATTGGCAGAATCTGTGGACTCCCAGTGATCACAAAAAACACGTAAAATCGCTCTATCTCTTCTAGTTTAGCCAGAAAACGCGTTTAAAGTTTTGCAAAATATTTTTTTAAATATCTCCAAAAATATTTTTGCTACAGACTATTATCATATATTGGCAGAATCTGTGGACTCCCAGTGATCACAAAAAACACGTAAAATCGCTCTATCTCTTCTAGTTTAGCCAGAAAACGCGTTTAAAGTTTTGCAAAATATTTTTTTAAATATCTCCAAAAATATTTTTGCTACAGCCTATTATCATATATTGGCAGAATCTGTGGACTCCCAGTGATCACAAAAAACACGTAAAATCGCTCTATCTCTTCTAGTTTAGCCAGAAAACGCGTTCAAAGTTTTGCAAAATATTTTTTTAAATATCTCCAAAAATATTTTTGCTACAGCCTATTATCATATATTGGCAGAATCTGTGGACTCCCAGTGATCACAAAAAACACGTAAAATCGCTCTATCTCTTCTAGTTTAGCCAGAAAACGCGTTTAAAGTTTTACAGCCTATTATCATATATTGGCAGAATCTGTGGACTCCCAGTGATCACAAAAAACACGTAAAATCGCTCTATCTCTTCTAGTTTAGCCAGAAAACGCGTTCAAAGTTTTGCAAAATATTTTTTTAAATATCTCCAAAAATATTTTTGCTACAGCCTATTATCATATATTGGCAGAATCTGTGGACTCCCAGTGATCACAAAAAACACGTAAAATCGCTCTATCTCTTCTAGTTTAGCCAGAAAACGCGTTTAAAGTTTTGCAAAATATTTTTTTAAATATCTCCAAAAATATTTTTGCTACAGCCTATTATCATATATTGGCAGAATCTGTGGACTCCCAGTGATCACAAAAAACACGTAAAATCGCTCTATCTCTTCTAGTTTAGCCAGAAAACGCGTTTAAAGTTTTGCAAAATATTTTTTTAAATATCTCCAAAAATATTTTTGCTACAGCCTATTATCATATATTGGCAGAATCTGTGGACTCCCAGTGATCACAAAAAACACGTAAAATCGCTCTATCTCTTCTAGTTTAGCCAGAAAACGCGTTTAAAGTTTTGAAAAATATTTTTTTAAATATCTCCAAAAATATTTTTGCTACAGCCTATTATCATATATTGGCAGAATTTGTGGACTCCCAGTGATCACAAAAAACACGTAAAATCGCTCTATCTCTTCTAGTTTAGCCAGAAAACGCGTTTAAAGTTTTGCAAAATATTTTTTTAAATATCTCCAAAAATATTTTTGCTACAGCCTATTATCATATATTGGCAGAATCTGTGGACTCCCAGTGATCACAAAAAATACGTAAAATCGCTCTATCTCTTCTAGTTTAGCCAGAAAACGCGTTTAAAGTTTTGCAAAATATTTTTTTAAATATCTCCAAAAATATTTTTGCTACAGCCTATTATCATATATTGGCAGAATCTGTGGACTCCCAGTGATCACAAAAAACACGTAAAATCGCTCTATCTCTTCTAGTTTAGCCAGAAAACGCATTTAAAGTTTTGAAAAAGATATTTTTAAATATCTCCAAAAATATTTTTGCTACAGTCTGTTATCATATATTGGCAGAATCTGTGGACTCCCAGTGATCACAAAAAACACGTAAAATCGCTCTATCTCTTCTAGTTTAGCCAGAAAACGCGTTTAAAGTTTTGCAAAATATTTTTTTAAATATCTCCAAAAATATTTTTGCTACAGACTATTATCATATATTGGCAGAATCTGTGGACTCCCAGTGATCACAAAAAACACGTAAAATCGCTCTATCTCTTCTAGTTTGGCCAGAAAACGCGTTTAAAGTTTTGCAAAATATTTTTTTAAATATCTTCAAAAATATTTTTGCTACAGCCTATTATCATATATTGGCAGAATCTGTGGACTCCCAGTGATCACAAAAAACACGTAAAATCGCTCTATCTCTTCTAGTTTAGCCAGAAAACGCGTTCAAAGTTTTGCAAAATATTTTTTTAAATATCTCCAAAAATATTTTTGCTACAGCCTATTATCATATATTGGCAGAATCTGTGGACTCCCAGTGATCACAAAAAACACGTAAAATCGCTCTATCTCTTCTAGTTTAGCCAGAAAACGCGTTTAAAGTTTTGCAAAATATTTTTTTAAATATCTCCAAAAATATTTTTGCTACAGCCTATTATCATATATTGGCAGAATCTGTGGACTCCCAGTGATCACAAAAAACACGTAAAATCGCTCTATCTCTTCTAGTTTAGCCAGAAAACGCATTTAAAGTTTTGAAAAAGATATTTTTAAATATCTCCAAAAATATTTTTGCTACAGTCTATTATCATATATTGGCAGAATCTGTGGACTCCCAGTGATCACAAAAAACACGTAAAATCGCTCTATCTCTTCTAGTTTAGCCAGAAAACGCGTTTAAAGTTTTGCAAAATATTTTTTTAAATATCTCCAAAAATATTTTTGCTACAGCCTATTATCATATATTGGCAGAATCTGTGGACTCCCAGTGATCACAAAAAACACGTAAAATCGCTCTATCTCTTCTAGTTTAGCCAGAAAACGCGTTTAAAGTTTTGCAAAATATTTTTTTAAATATCTCCAAAAATATTTTTGCTACAGCCTATTATCATATATTGGCAGAATCTGTGGACTCCCAGTGATCACAAAAAACACGTAAAATCGCTCTATCTCTTCTAGTTTAGCCAGAAAACGCGTTTAAAGTTTTGCAAACGATTTTTTTAAATATCTCCAAAAATATTTTTGCTACAGCCTATTATCATATATTGGCAGAATCTGTGGACTCCCAGTGATCACAAAAAACACGTAAAATCGCTCTATCTCTTCTAGTTTAGCCAGAAAACGCATTTAAAGTTTTGAAAAAGATATTTTTAAATATCTCCAAAAATATTTTTGCTACAGTCTATTATCATATATTGGCAGAATCTGTGGACTCCCAGTGATCACAAAAAACACGTAAAATCGCTCTATCTCTTCTAGTTTAGCCAGAAAACGCGTTTAAAGTTTTGCGAAATATTTTTTTAAATATCTCCAAAAATATTTTTGCTACAGACTATTATCATATATTGGCAGAATCTGTGGACTCCCAGTGATCACAAAAAACACGTAAAATCGCTCTATCTCTTCTAGTTTAGCCAGAAAACGCGTTTAAAGTTTTGCAAAATATTTTTTTAAATATCTCCAAAAATATTTTTGCTACAGCCTATTATCATATATTGGCAGAATCTGTGGACTCCCAGTGATCACAAAAAACACGTAAAATCGCTCTATCTCTTCTAGTTTAGCCAGAAAACGCGTTTAAAGTTTTGCAAAATATTTTTTTAAATATCTCCAAAAATATTTTTGCTACAGACTATTATCATATATTGGCAGAATCTGTGGACTCCCAGTGATCACAAAAAACACGTAAAATCGCTCTATCTCTTCTAGTTTGGCCAGAAAACGCGTTTAAAGTTTTGCAAAATATTTTTTTAAATATCTCCAAAAATATTTTTGCTACAGCCTATTATCATATATTGGCAGAATCTGTGGACTCCCAGTGATCACAAAAAACACGTAAAATCGCTCTATCTCTTCTAGTTTAGCCAGAAAACGCGTTCAAAGTTTTGCAAAATATTTTTTTAAATATCTCCAAAAATATTTTTGCTACAGCCTATTATCATATATTGGCAGAATCTGTGGACTCCCAGTGATCACAAAAAACACGTAAAATCGCTCTATCTCTTCTAGTTTAGCCAGAAAACGCGTTTAAAGTTTTGCAAAATATTTTTTTAAATATCTCCAAAAATATTTTTGCTACAGCCTATTATCATATATTGGCAGAATCTGTGGACTCCCAGTGATCACAAAAAACACGTAAAATCGCTCTATCTCTTCTAGTTTAGCCAGAAAACGCATTTAAAGTTTTGAAAAAGATATTTTTAAATATCTCCAAAAATATTTTTGCTACAGTCTATTATCATATATTGGCAGAATCTGTGGACTCCCAGTGATCACAAAAAACACGTAAAATCGCTCTATCTCTTCTAGTTTAGCCAGAAAACGCGTTTAAAGTTTTGCAAAATATTTTTTTAAATATCTCCAAAAATATTTTTGCTACAGCCTATTATCATATATTGGCAGAATCTGTGGACTCCCAGTGATCACAAAAAACACGTAAAATCGCTCTATCTCTTCTAGTTTAGCCAGAAAACGCGTTTAAAGTTTTGCAAAATATTTTTTTAAATATCTCCAAAAATATTTTTGCTACAGCCTATTATCATATATTGGCAGAATCTGTGGACTCCCAGTGATCACAAAAAACACGTAAAATCGCTCTATCTCTTCTAGTTTGGCCAGAAAACGCGTTTAAAGTTTTGCAAAATATTTTTTTAAATATCTCCAAAAATATTTTTGCTACAGCCTATTATCATATATTGGCAGAATCTGTGGACTCCCAGTGATCACAAAAAACACGTAAAATCGCTCTATCTCTTCTAGTTTAGCCAGAAAACGCGTTCAAAGTTTTGCAAAATATTTTTTTAAATATCTCCAAAAATATTTTTGCTACAGCCTATTATCATATATTGGCAGAATCTGTGGACTCCCAGTGATCACAAAAAACACGTAAAATCGCTCTATCTCTTCTAGTTTAGCCAGAAAACGCGTTTAAAGTTTTGCAAACGATTTTTTTAAATATCTCCAAAAATATTTTTGCTACAGCCTATTATCATATATTGGCAGAATCTGTGGACTCCCAGTGATCACAAAAAACACGTAAAATCGCTCTATCTCTTCTAGTTTAGCCAGAAAACGCATTTAAAGTTTTGAAAAAGATATTTTTAAATATCTCCAAAAATATTTTTGCTACAGTCTATTATCATATATTGGCAGAATCTGTGGACTCCCAGTGATCACAAAAAACACGTAAAATCGCTCTATCTCTTCTAGTTTAGCCAGAAAACGCGTTTAAAGTTTTGCGAAATATTTTTTTAAATATCTCCAAAAATATTTTTGCTACAGACTATTATCATATATTGGCAGAATCTGTGGACTCCCAGTGATCACAAAAAACACGTAAAATCGCTCTATCTCTTCTAGTTTAGCCAGAAAACGCGTTTAAAGTTTTGCAAAATATTTTTTTAAATATCTCCAAAAATATTTTTGCTACAGCCTATTATCATATATTGGCAGAATCTGTGGACTCCCAGTGATCACAAAAAACACGTAAAATCGCTCTATCTCTTCTAGTTTAGCCAGAAAACGCGTTTAAAGTTTTGCAAAATATTTTTTTAAATATCTCCAAAAATATTTTTGCTACAGACTATTATCATATATTGGCAGAATCTGTGGACTCCCAGTGATCACAAAAAACACGTAAAATCGCTCTATCTCTTCTAG
Source organism: Condylostylus longicornis (assembly GCF_029603195.1). NCBI lineage: Eukaryota > Metazoa > Arthropoda > Insecta > Diptera > Dolichopodidae > Condylostylus > Condylostylus longicornis. The sequence continues at coordinate 32,354 of NW_026578538.1, forward strand.
TTTGGCCAGAAAACGCGTTTAAAGTTTTGCAAAATATTTTTTTAAATATCTCCAAAAATATTTTTGCTACAGCCTATTATCATATATTGGCAGAATCTGTGGACTCCCAGTGATCACAAAAAACACGTAAAATCGCTCTATCTCTTCTAGTTTAGCCAGAAAACGCGTTCAAAGTTTTGCAAAATATTTTTTTAAATATCTCCAAAAATATTTTTGCTACAGCCTATTATCATATATTGGCAGAATCTGTGGACTCCCAGTGATCACAAAAAACACGTAAAATCGCTCTATCTCTTCTAGTTTAGCCAGAAAACGCGTTTAAAGTTTTGCAAAATATTTTTTTAAATATCTCCAAAAATATTTTTGCTACAGCCTATTATCATATATTGGCAGAATCTGTGGACTCCCAGTGATCACAAAAAACACGTAAAATCGCTCTATCTCTTCTAGTTTAGCCAGAAAACGCATTTAAAGTTTTGAAAAGATATTTTTAAATATCTCCAAAAATATTTTTGCTACAGTCTATTATCATATATTGGCAGAATCTGTGGACTCCCAGTGATCACAAAAAACACGTAAAATCGCTCTATCTCTTCTAGTTTAGCCAGAAAACGCGTTTAAAGTTTTGCAAAATATTTTTTTAAATATCTCCAAAAATATTTTTGCTACAGACTATTATCATATATTGGCAGAATCTGTGGACTCCCAGTGATCACAAAAAACACGTAAAATCGCTCTATCTCTTCTAGTTTAGCCAGAAAACGCGTTTAAAGTTTTGCAAAATATTTTTTTAAATATCTCCAAAAATATTTTTGCTACAGCCTATTATCATATATTGGCAGAATCTGTGGACTCCCAGTGATCACAAAAAACACGTAAAATCGCTCTATCTCTTCTAGTTTAGCCAGAAAACGCGTTCAAAGTTTTGCAAAATATTTTTTTAAATATCTCCAAAAATATTTTTGCTACAGCCTATTATCATATATTGGCAGAATCTGTGGACTCCCAGTGATCACAAAAAACACGTAAAATCGCTCTATCTCTTCTAGTTTAGCCAGAAAACGCGTTTAAAGTTTTACAGCCTATTATCATATATTGGCAGAATCTGTGGACTCCCAGTGATCACAAAAAACACGTAAAATCGCTCTATCTCTTCTAGTTTAGCCAGAAAACGCGTTCAAAGTTTTGCAAAATATTTTTTTAAATATCTCCAAAAATATTTTTGCTACAGCCTATTATCATATATTGGCAGAATCTGTGGACTCCCAGTGATCACAAAAAACACGTAAAATCGCTCTATCTCTTCTAGTTTAGCCAGAAAACGCGTTTAAAGTTTTGCAAAATATTTTTTTAAATATCTCCAAAAATATTTTTGCTACAGCCTATTATCATATATTGGCAGAATCTGTGGACTCCCAGTGATCACAAAAAACACGTAAAATCGCTCTATCTCTTCTAGTTTAGCCAGAAAACGCGTTTAAAGTTTTGCAAAATATTTTTTTAAATATCTCCAAAAATATTTTTGCTACAGCCTATTATCATATATTGGCAGAATCTGTGGACTCCCAGTGATCACAAAAAACACGTAAAATCGCTCTATCTCTTCTAGTTTAGCCAGAAAACGCGTTTAAAGTTTTGCAAAATATTTTTTTAAATATCTCCAAAAATATTTTTGCTACAGCCTATTATCATATATTGGCAGAATCTGTGGACTCCCAGTGATCACAAAAAACACGTAAAATCGCTCTATCTCTTCTAGTTTAGCCAGAAAACGCGTTTAAAGTTTTGCGAAATATTTTTTTAAATATCTCCAAAAATATTTTTGCTACAGACTATTATCATATATTGGCAGAATCTGTGGACTCCCAGTGATCACAAAAAAACACGTAAAATCGCTCTATCTCTTCTAGTTTAGCCAGAAAACGCGTTTAAAGTTTTGCAAAATATTTTTTTAAATATCTCCAAAAATATTTTTGCTACAGCCTATTATCATATATTGGCAGAATCTGTGGACTCCCAGTGATCACAAAAAACACGTAAAATCGCTCTATCTCTTCTAGTTTAGCCAGAAAACGCGTTTAAAGTTTTGCAAAATATTTTTTTAAATATCTCCAAAAATATTTTTGCTACAGCCTATTATCATATATTGGCAGAATCTGTGGACTCCCAGTGATCACAAAAAACACGTAAAATCGCTCTATCTCTTCTAGTTTAGCCAGAAAACGCATTTAAAGTTTTGAAAAGATATTTTTAAATATCTCCAAAAATATTTTTGCTACAGTCTATTATCATATATTGGCAGAATCTGTGGACTCCCAGTGATCACAAAAAACACGTAAAATCGCTCTATCTCTTCTAGTTTAGCCAGAAAACGCGTTTAAAGTTTTGCAAAATATTTTTTTAAATATCTCCAAAAATATTTTTGCTACAGACTATTATCATATATTGGCAGAATCTGTGGACTCCCAGTGATCACAAAAAACACGTAAAATCGCTCTATCTCTTCTAGTTTAGCCAGAAAACGCGTTTAAAGTTTTGCAAAATATTTTTTTAAATATCTCCAAAAATATTTTTGCTACAGCCTATTATCATATATTGGCAGAATCTGTGGACTCCCAGTGATCACAAAAAACACGTAAAATCGCTCTATCTCTTCTAGTTTAGCCAGAAAACGCGTTCAAAGTTTTGCAAAATATTTTTTTAAATATCTCCAAAAATATTTTTGCTACAGCCTATTATCATATATTGGCAGAATCTGTGGACTCCCAGTGATCACAAAAAACACGTAAAATCGCTCTATCTCTTCTAGTTTAGCCAGAAAACGCGTTTAAAGTTTTACAGCCTATTATCATATATTGGCAGAATCTGTGGACTCCCAGTGATCACAAAAAACACGTAAAATCGCTCTATCTCTTCTAGTTTAGCCAGAAAACGCGTTCAAAGTTTTGCAAAATATTTTTTTAAATATCTCCAAAAATATTTTTGCTACAGCCTATTATCATATATTGGCAGAATCTGTGGACTCCCAGTGATCACAAAAAACACGTAAAATCGCTCTATCTCTTCTAGTTTAGCCAGAAAACGCGTTTAAAGTTTTGCAAAATATTTTTTTAAATATCTCCAAAAATATTTTTGCTACAGCCTATTATCATATATTGGCAGAATCTGTGGACTCCCAGTGATCACAAAAAACACGTAAAATCGCTCTATCTCTTCTAGTTTAGCCAGAAAACGCGTTTAAAGTTTTGCAAAATATTTTTTTAAATATCTCCAAAAATATTTTTGCTACAGCCTATTATCATATATTGGCAGAATCTGTGGACTCCCAGTGATCACAAAAAACACGTAAAATCGCTCTATCTCTTCTAGTTTAGCCAGAAAACGCGTTTAAAGTTTTGCAAAATATTTTTTTAAATATCTCCAAAAATATTTTTGCTACAGCCTATTATCATATATTGGCAGAATCTGTGGACTCCCAGTGATCACAAAAAACACGTAAAATCGCTCTATCTCTTCTAGTTTAGCCAGAAAACGCGTTTAAAGTTTTGCGAAATATTTTTTTAAATATCTCCAAAAATATTTTTGCTACAGACTATTATCATATATTGGCAGAATCTGTGGACTCCCAGTGATCACAAAAAACACGTAAAATCGCTCTATCTCTTCTAGTTTAGCCAGAAAACGCGTTTAAAGTTTTGCAAAATATTTTTTTAAATATCTCCAAAAATATTTTTGCTACAGCCTATTATCATATATTGGCAGAATCTGTGGACTCCCAGTGATCACAAAAAACACGTAAAATCGCTCTATCTCTTCTAGTTTAGCCAGAAAACGCGTTTAAAGTTTTGCAAAATATTTTTTTAAATATCTCCAAAAATATTTTTGCTACAGACTATTATCATATATTGGCAGAATCTGTGGACTCCCAGTGATCACAAAAAACACGTAAAATCGCTCTATCTCTTCTAGTTTGGCCAGAAAACGCGTTTAAAGTTTTGCAAAATATTTTTTTAAATATCTCCAAAAATATTTTTGCTACAGCCTATTATCATATATTGGCAGAATCTGTGGACTCCCAGTGATCACAAAAAACACGTAAAATCGCTCTATCTCTTCTAGTTTAGCCAGAAAACGCGTTCAAAGTTTTGCAAAATATTTTTTTAAATATCTCCAAAAATATTTTTGCTACAGCCTATTATCATATATTGGCAGAATCTGTGGACTCCCAGTGATCACAAAAAACACGTAAAATCGCTCTATCTCTTCTAGTTTAGCCAGAAAACGCGTTTAAAGTTTTGCAAAATATTTTTTTAAATATCTCCAAAAATATTTTTGCTACAGCCTATTATCATATATTGGCAGAATCTGTGGACTCCCAGTGATCACAAAAAAACACGTAAAATCGCTCTATCTCTTCTAGTTTAGCCAGAAAACGCATTTAAAGTTTTGAAAAAGATATTTTTAAATATCTCCAAAAATATTTTTGCTACAGTCTATTATCATATATTGGCAGAATCTGTGGACTCCCAGTGATCACAAAAAACACGTAAAATCGCTCTATCTCTTCTAGTTTAGCCAGAAAACGCGTTTAAAGTTTTGCAAAATATTTTTTTAAATATCTCCAAAAATATTTTTGCTACAGCCTATTATCATATATTGGCAGAATCTGTGGACTCCCAGTGATCACAAAAAACACGTAAAATCGCTCTATCTCTTCTAGTTTAGCCAGAAAACGCGTTTAAAGTTTTGCAAAATATTTTTTTAAATATCTCCAAAAATATTTTTGCTACAGCCTATTATCATATATTGGCAGAATCTGTGGACTCCCAGTGATCACAAAAAACACGTAAAATCGCTCTATCTCTTCTAGTTTAGCCAGAAAACGCGTTTAAAGTTTTGCAAACGATTTTTTTAAATATCTCCAAAAATATTTTTGCTACAGCCTATTATCATATATTGGCAGAATCTGTGGACTCCCAGTGATCACAAAAAACACGTAAAATCGCTCTATCTCTTCTAGTTTAGCCAGAAAACGCATTTAAAGTTTTGAAAAGATATTTTTAAATATCTCCAAAAATATTTTTGCTACAGTCTATTATCATATATTGGCAGAATCTGTGGACTCCCAGTGATCACAAAAAACACGTAAAATCGCTCTATCTCTTCTAGTTTAGCCAGAAAACGCGTTTAAAGTTTTGCAAAATATTTTTTTAAATATCTCCAAAAATATTTTTGCTACAGACTATTATCATATATTGGCAGAATCTGTGGACTCCCAGTGATCACAAAAAACACGTAAAATCGCTCTATCTCTTCTAGTTTAGCCAGAAAACGCGTTTAAAGTTTTGCAAAATATTTTTTTAAATATCTCCAAAAATATTTTTGCTACAGCCTATTATCATATATTGGCAGAATCTGTGGACTCCCAGTGATCACAAAAAACACGTAAAATCGCTCTATCTCTTCTAGTTTAGCCAGAAAACGCGTTCAAAGTTTTGCAAAATATTTTTTAAATATCTCCAAAAATATTTTTGCTACAGCCTATTATCATATATTGGCAGAATCTGTGGACTCCCAGTGATCACAAAAAACACGTAAAATCGCTCTATCTCTTCTAGTTTAGCCAGAAAACGCGTTTAAAGTTTTACAGCCTATTATCATATATTGGCAGAATCTGTGGACTCCCAGTGATCACAAAAAACACGTAAAATCGCTCTATCTCTTCTAGTTTAGCCAGAAAACGCGTTCAAAGTTTTGCAAAATATTTTTTTAAATATCTCCAAAAATATTTTTGCTACAGCCTATTATCATATATTGGCAGAATCTGTGGACTCCCAGTGATCACAAAAAACACGTAAAATCGCTCTATCTCTTCTAGTTTAGCCAGAAAACGCGTTTAAAGTTTTGCAAAATATTTTTTTAAATATCTCCAAAAATATTTTTGCTACAGCCTATTATCATATATTGGCAGAATCTGTGGACTCCCAGTGATCACAAAAAACACGTAAAATCGCTCTATCTCTTCTAGTTTAGCCAGAAAACGCGTTTAAAGTTTTGCAAAATATTTTTTTAAATATCTCCAAAAATATTTTTGCTACAGCCTATTATCATATATTGGCAGAATCTGTGGACTCCCAGTGATCACAAAAAACACGTAAAATCGCTCTATCTCTTCTAGTTTAGCCAGAAAACGCGTTTAAAGTTTTGCAAAATATTTTTTTAAATATCTCCAAAAATATTTTTGCTACAGCCTATTATCATATATTGGCAGAATCTGTGGACTCCCAGTGATCACAAAAAACACGTAAAATCGCTCTATCTCTTCTAGTTTAGCCAGAAAACGCGTTTAAAGTTTTGCAAAATATTTTTTTAAATATCTCCAAAAATATTTTTGCTACAGACTATTATCATATATTGGCAGAATCTGTGGACTCCCAGTGATCACAAAAAACACGTAAAATCTCTCTATCTCTTCTAGTTTAGCCAGAAAACGCGTTCAAAGTTTTGCAAAATATTTTTTTAAATATCTCCAAAAATATTTTTGCTACAGCCTATTATCATATATTGGCAGAATCTGTGGACTCCCAGTGATCACAAAAAACACGTAAAATCGCTCTATCTCTTCTAGTTTAGCCAGAAAACGCGTTTAAAGTTTTGCAAAATATTTTTTTAAATATCTCCAAAAATATTTTTGCTACAGCCTATTATCATATATTGGCAGAATCTGTGGACTCCCAGTGATCACAAAAAACACGTAAAATCGCTCTATCTCTTCTAGTTCAGCCAGAAAACGCGTTTAAAGTTTTGCAAAATGTTTTTTTAAATATCTCCAAAAATATTTTTGCTACAGCCTATTATCATATATTGGCAGAATCTGTGGACTCCCAGTGATCACAAAAAACACATAAAATCGCTCTATCTCTTCTAGTTTAGCCAGAAAACGCGTTTAAAGTTTTGCAAAATATTTTTTTAAATATCTCCAAAAATATTTTTGCTACAGCCTATTATCATATATTGGCAGAATCTGTGGACTCCCAGTGATCACAAAAAACACGTAAAATCGCTCTATCTCTTCTAGTTTAGCCAGAAAACGCGTTTAAAGTTTTGCAAACGATTTTTTTAAATATCTCCAAAAATATTTTTGCTACAGCCTATTATCATATATTGGCAGAATCTGTGGACTCCCAGTGATCACAAAAAACACGTAAAATCGCTCTATCTCTTCTAGTTCAGCCAGAAAACGCGTTTAAAGTTTTGCAAACGATTTTTTTAAATATCTCCAAAAATATTTTTGCCACAGCCTATTATCATATATTGGCAGAATCTGTGGACTCCCAGTGATCACAAAAAACACGTAAAATCGCTCTATCTCTTCTAGTTTAGCCAGAAAACGCGTTTAAAGTTTTGCAAAAGATGTTTTTAAATATCTCCAAAAATATTTTTGCTACAGCCTATTATCATATATTGGCAGAATCTGTGGACTCCCAGTGATCACAAAAAACACGTAAAATCGCTCTATCTCTTCTAGTTCAGCCAGAAAACGCGTTTAAAGTTTTGCAAACGATTTTTTTAAATATCTCCAAAAATATTTTTGCTACAGCCTATTATCATATATTGGCAGAATCTGTGGACTCCCAGTGATCACAAAAAACACGTAAAATCGCTCTATCTCTTCTAGTTCAGCCAGAAAACGCGTTTAAAGTTTTGCAAACGATTTTTTTAAATATCTCCAAAAATATTTTTGCTACAGCCTATTATCATATATTGGCAGAATCTGTGGACTCCCAGTGATCACAAAAAACACGTAAAATCGCTCTATCTCTTCTAGTTCAGCCAGAAAACGCGTTTAAAGTTTTGCAAAACGATTTTTTTAAATATCTCCAAAAATATTTTTGCTACAGCCTATTATCATATATTGGCAGAATCTGTGGACTCCCAGTGATCACAAAAAACACGTAAAATCGCTCTATCTCTTCTAGTTTAGCCAGAAAACGCGTTTAAAGTTTTGCAAAATATTTTTTTAAATATCTCCAAAAATATTTTTGCTACAGCCTATTATCATATATTGGCAGAATCTGTGGACTCCCAGTGATCACAAAAAACACGTAAAATTGCTCTATCTCTTCTAGTTTAGCCAGAAAACGCGTTTAAAGTTTTGCAAAAGATATTTTTAAATATCTCCAAAAATATTTTTGCTACAGCCTATTATCATATATTGGCAGAATCTGTGGACTCCCAGTGATCACAAAAAACACGTAAAATCGCTCTATCTCTTCTAGTTCAGCCAGAAAACGCGTTTAAAGTTTTGCAAACGATTTTTTTAAATATCTCCAAAAATATTTTTGCTACAGCCTATTATCATATATTGGCAGAATCTGTGGACTCCCAGTGATCACAAAAAACACGTAAAATCGCTCTATCTCTTCTAGTTTAGCCAGAAAACGCGTTTAAAGTTTTGCAAAATATTTTTTTAAATATCTCCAAAAATATTTTTGCTACAGCCTATTATCATATATTGGCAGAATCTGTGGACTCCCAGTGATCACAAAAAACACGTAAAATCGCTCTATCTCTTCTAGTTTAGCCAGAAAACGCGTTTAAAGTTTTGCAAAATATTTTTTTAAATATCTCCAAAAATATTTTTGCTACAGACTATTATCATATATTGGCAGAATCTGTGGACTCCCAGTGATCACAAAAAACACGTAAAATCGCTCTATCTCTTCTAGTTTAGCCAGAAAACGCGTTCAAAGTTTTGCAAAATATTTTTTTAAATATCTTCAAAAATATTTTTGCTACAGCCTATTATCATATATTGGCAGAATCTGTGGACTCCCAGTGATCACAAAAAACACGTAAAATCGCTCTATCTCTTCTAGTTTAGCCAGAAAACGCGTTTAAAGTTTTGCAAAATATTTTTTTAAATATCTCCAAAAATATTTTTGCTACAGCCTATTATCATATATTGGCAGAATCTGTGGACTCCCAGTGATCACAAAAAACACGTAAAATCGCTCTATCTCTTCTAGTTCAGCCAGAAAACGCGTTTAAAGTTTTGCAAAATGTTTTTTTAAATATCTCCAAAAATATTTTTGCTACAGCCTATTATCATATATTGGCAGAATCTGTGGACTCCCAGTGATCACAAAAAACACATAAAATCGCTCTATCTCTTCTAGTTTAGCCAGAAAACGCGTTTAAAGTTTTGCAAAATATTTTTTTAAATATCTCCAAAAATATTTTTGCTACAGCCTATTATCATATATTGGCAGAATCTGTGGACTCCCAGTGATCACAAAAAACACGTAAAATCGCTCTATCTCTTCTAGTTTAGCCAGAAAACGCGTTTAAAGTTTTGCAAACGATTTTTTTAAATATCTCCAAAAATATTTTTGCTACAGCCTATTATCATATATTGGCAGAATCTGTGGACTCCCAGTGATCACAAAAAACACGTAAAATCGCTCTATCTCTTCTAGTTCAGCCAGAAAACGCGTTTAAAGTTTTGCAAACGATTTTTTTAAATATCTCCAAAAATATTTTTGCCACAGCCTATTATCATATATTGGCAGAATCTGTGGACTCCCAGTGATCACAAAAAACACGTAAAATCGCTCTATCTCTTCTAGTTTAGCCAGAAAACGCGTTTAAAGTTTTGCAAAAGATGTTTTTAAATATCTCCAAAAATATTTTTGCTACAGCCTATTATCATATATTGGCAGAATCTGTGGACTCCCAGTGATCACAAAAAACACGTAAAATCGCTCTATCTCTTCTAGTTCAGCCAGAAAACGCGTTTAAAGTTTTGCAAACGATTTTTTTAAATATCTCCAAAAATATTTTTGCTACAGCCTATTATCATATATTGGCAGAATCTGTGGACTCCCAGTGATCACAAAAAACACGTAAAATCGCTCTATCTCTTCTAGTTCAGCCAGAAAACGCGTTTAAAGTTTTGCAAACGATTTTTTTAAATATCTCCAAAAATATTTTTGCTACAGCCTATTATCATATATTGGCAGAATCTGTGGACTCCCAGTGATCACAAAAAACACGTAAAATCGCTCTATCTCTTCTAGTTCAGCCAGAAAACGCGTTTAAAGTTTTGCAAACGATTTTTTTAAATATCTCCAAAAATATTTTTGCTACAGCCTATTATCATATATTGGCAGAATCTGTGGACTCCCAGTGATCACAAAAAACACGTAAAATCGCTCTATCTCTTCTAGTTCAGCCAGAAAACGCGTTTAAAGTTTTGCAAACGATTTTTTTAAATATCTCCAAAAATATTTTTGCTACAGCCTATTATCATATATTGGCAGAATCTGTGGACTCCCAGTGATCACAAAAAACACGTAAAATCGCTCTATCTCTTCTAGTTTAGCCAGAAAACGCGTTTAAAGTTTTGCAAAATATTTTTTTAAATATCTCCAAAAATATTTTTGCTACAGCCTATTATCATATATTGGCAGAATCTGTGGACTCCCAGTGATCACAAAAAACACGTAAAATCGCTCTATCTCTTCTAGTTCAGCCAGAAAACGCGTTTAAAGTTTTGCAAAATATTTTTTTAAATATCTCCAAAAATATTTTTGCTACAGCCTATTATCATATATTGGCAGAATCTGTGGACTCCCAGTGATCACAAAAAACACGTAAAATCGCTCTATCTCTTCTAGTTTAGCCAGAAAACGCGTTTAAAGTTTTGCAAAATATTTTTTTAAATATCTCCAAAAATATTTTTGCTACAGCCTATTATCATATATTGGCAGAATCTGTGGACTCCCAGTGATCACAAAAAACACGTAAAATCGCTCTATCTCTTCTAGTTTAGCCAGAAAACGCGTTTAAAGTTTTGCAAAATATTTTTTTAAATATCTCCAAAAATATTTTTGCTACAGACTATTATCATATATTGGCAGAATCTGTGGACTCCCAGTGATCACAAAAAACACGTAAAATCGCTCTATCTCTTCTAGTTTAGCCAGAAAACGCGTTCAAAGTTTTGCAAAATATTTTTTTAAATATCTTCAAAAATATTTTTGCTACAGCCTATTATCATATATTGGCAGAATCTGTGGACTCCCAGTGATCACAAAAAACACGTAAAATCGCTCTATCTCTTCTAGTTTAGCCAGAAAACGCGTTTAAAGTTTTGCAAAATATTTTTTTAAATATCTCCAAAAATATTTTTGCTACAGCCTATTATCATATATTGGCAGAATCTGTGGACTCCCAGTGATCACAAAAAACACGTAAAATCGCTCTATCTCTTCTAGTTCAGCCAGAAAACGCGTTTAAAGTTTTGCAAAATGTTTTTTTAAATATCTCCAAAAATATTTTTGCTACAGCCTATTATCATATATTGGCAGAATCTGTGGACTCCCAGTGATCACAAAAAACACATAAAATCGCTCTATCTCTTCTAGTTTAGCCAGAAAACGCGTTTAAAGTTTTGCAAAATATTTTTTTAAATATCTCCAAAAATATTTTTGCTACAGCCTATTATCATATATTGGCAGAATCTGTGGACTCCCAGTGATCACAAAAAACACGTAAAATCGCTCTATCTCTTCTAGTTCAGCCAGAAAACGCGTTTAAAGTTTTGCAAACGATTTTTTTAAATATCTCCAAAAATATTTTTGCTACAGCCTATTATCATATATTGGCAGAATCTGTGGACTCCCAGTGATCACAAAAAACACGTAAAATCGCTCTATCTCTTCTAGTTCAGCCAGAAAACGCGTTTAAAGTTTTGCAAACGATTTTTTTAAATATCTCCAAAAATATTTTTGCTACAGCCTATTATCATATATTGGCAGAATCTGTGGACTCCCAGTGATCACAAAAAACACGTAAAATCGCTCTATCTCTTCTAGTTTAGCCAGAAAACGCGTTTAAAGTTTTGCAAAATATTTTTTTAAATATCTCCAAAAATATTTTTGCTACAGCCTATTATCATATATTGGCAGAATCTGTGGACTCCCAGTGATCACAAAAAACACGTAAAATCGCTCTATCTCTTCTAGTTCAGCCAGAAAACGCGTTTAAAGTTTTGCAAACGATTTTTTTAAATATCTCCAAAAATATTTTTGCTACAGCCTATTATCATATATTGGCAGAATCTGTGGACTCCCAGTGATCACAAAAAACACGTAAAATCGCTCTATCTCTTCTAGTTTAGCCAGAAAACGCGTTTAAAGTTTTGCAAAATATTTTTTTAAATATCTCCAAAAATATTTTTGCTACAGCCTATTATCATATATTGGCAGAATCTGTGGACTCCCAGTGATCACAAAAAACACGTAAAATCGCTCTATCTCTTCTAGTTCAGCCAGAAAACGCGTTTAAAGTTTTGCAAAATATTTTTTTAAATATCTCCAAAAATATTTTTGCTACAGCCTATTATCATATATTGGCAGAATCTGTGGACTCCCAGTGATCACAAAAAACACGTAAAATCGCTCTATCTCTTCTAGTTTAGCCAGAAAACGCGTTTAAAGTTTTGCAAAATATTTTTTTAAATATCTCCAAAAATATTTTTGCTACAGCCTATTATCATATATTGGCAGAATCTGTGGACTCCCAGTGATCACAAAAAACACGTAAAATCGCTCTATCTCTTCTAGTTTAGCCAGAAAACGCGTTTAAAGTTTTGCAAAATATTTTTTTAAATATCTCCAAAAATATTTTTGCTACAGACTATTATCATATATTGGCAGAATCTGTGGACTCCCAGTGATCACAAAAAACACGTAAAATCGCTCTATCTCTTCTAGTTTAGCCAGAAAACGCGTTCAAAGTTTTGCAAAATATTTTTTTAAATATCTTCAAAAATATTTTTGCTACAGCCTATTATCATATATTGGCAGAATCTGTGGACTCCCAGTGATCACAAAAAACACGTAAAATCGCTCTATCTCTTCTAGTTTAGCCAGAAAACGCGTTTAAAGTTTTGCAAAATATTTTTTTAAATATCTCCAAAAATATTTTTGCTACAGCCTATTATCATATATTGGCAGAATCTGTGGACTCCCAGTGATCACAAAAAACACGTAAAATCGCTCTATCTCTTCTAGTTCAGCCAGAAAACGCGTTTAAAGTTTTGCAAAATGTTTTTTTAAATATCTCCAAAAATATTTTTGCTACAGCCTATTATCATATATTGGCAGAATCTGTGGACTCCCAGTGATCACAAAAAACACATAAAATCGCTCTATCTCTTCTAGTTTAGCCAGAAAACGCGTTTAAAGTTTTGCAAAATATTTTTTTAAATATCTCCAAAAATATTTTTGCTACAGCCTATTATCATATATTGGCAGAATCTGTGGACTCCCAGTGATCACAAAAAACACGTAAAATCGCTCTATCTCTTCTAGTTTAGCCAGAAAACGCGTTTAAAGTTTTGCAAACGATTTTTTTAAATATCTCCAAAAATATTTTTGCTACAGCCTATTATCATATATTGGCAGAATCTGTGGACTCCCAGTGATCACAAAAAACACGTAAAATCGCTCTATCTCTTCTAGTTCAGCCAGAAAACGCGTTTAAAGTTTTGCAAACGATTTTTTTAAATATCTCCAAAAATATTTTTGCCACAGCCTATTATCATATATTGGCAGAATCTGTGGACTCCCAGTGATCACAAAAAACACGTAAAATCGCTCTATCTCTTCTAGTTTAGCCAGAAAACGCGTTTAAAGTTTTGCAAAAGATGTTTTTAAATATCTCCAAAAATATTTTTGCTACAGCCTATTATCATATATTGGCAGAATCTGTGGACTCCCAGTGATCACAAAAAACACGTAAAATCGCTCTATCTCTTCTAGTTCAGCCAGAAAACGCGTTTAAAGTTTTGCAAACGATTTTTTTAAATATCTCCAAAAATATTTTTGCTACAGCCTATTATCATATATTGGCAGAATCTGTGGACTCCCAGTGATCACAAAAAACACGTAAAATCGCTCTATCTCTTCTAGTTCAGCCAGAAAACGCGTTTAAAGTTTTGCAAACGATTTTTTTAAATATCTCCAAAAATATTTTTGCTACAGCCTATTATCATATATTGGCAGAATCTGTGGACTCCCAGTGATCACAAAAAACACGTAAAATCGCTCTATCTCTTCTAGTTCAGCCAGAAAACGCGTTTAAAGTTTTGCAAACGATTTTTTTAAATATCTCCAAAAATATTTTTGCTACAGCCTATTATCATATATTGGCAGAATCTGTGGACTCCCAGTGATCACAAAAAACACGTAAAATCGCTCTATCTCTTCTAGTTTAGCCAGAAAACGCGTTTAAAGTTTTGCAAAATATTTTTTTAAATATCTCCAAAAATATTTTT
>NW_026578539.1:0-22027 GCF_029603195.1 Condylostylus longicornis
GACGATCGACTGCTCCGCGATCCATTTTTGCCAAGACCACTTCCGACGCAAATGTCCGCCCGAATCAATTGATTCACATCGCAAGTCGAGGAATACCACAATTCACGGAACGCAACCTGTCGATGAGCAGATGCGAGAAGAAAGACAAGAATGGCACACTCTGGAGAACAAAACCCTGCGGTGCAGACCACATGGCTTGAAGCGTTGAGAACAAGTTCATGGGGAGGAGGAGGATCATTGTCGCGAGAAGTTGAAGGATCGAGAGAACTTGGAGGAGCGACATTCAAATTTCGGACATCCGAAGTTGGGACATCCAAAGTTGGGACAAAATGATCCAAAGTTGTGACATCCGAAGTTGGGGACAAGCTGATCCAAAGTTGGGACAAGATGATCCAAGGTTGGGACATCCGAAGTTAGGACAAGATGATCCAAGGTTGGGACATCCGAAGTTAGGACAAGATGATCCAAGGTTGGGACATCCGAAGTTGGGACAAGCAAATGATCTATAATTGGGACATTCGAACGAAGCGCATTACAAATCGAAGGATGAACGTCTAATCCTTCGGTCGCCGCTCGCCTTCTTGGAACGTCGAGTGCTGTTGATGGAGATTCAGAACGTTGACTCAAATTCCTCTTATATTTATCCAAAGTGAGAGTTTCTTCAGTCGGAAATTTGTTCAATTCGGTTTTTATCGAATCTTGAACCTGAAAACGAGTTATAATAAAGCGCGATCAAACACGTGTGGATGAATATTGTTATACAGATTGGCCAAAGAGTCCAGCAGCGAACTGAGTAGCACAACATTAGAGAAGGTCCATCGCTAAAAGTCGTGAACATAATATCATTGAGTTTTTCAGGTTCCAAGCCGCAATCACTCACCGGATCTCGATGGAAAGCGGTTTCTGTCTTTTCTGATCGGTCAACATCAATCTCTCGTTTTTTGACTTCTTTTGCATCCAAACCAAGCGCAGGGAAAACAAACTCTTTCCCTGGAAGAGAATCGCCGATATCGATGACGACTGCTCGAAAACATTTTAATCGAGAGGGGCAAAGACATCCGTCGGATGCTCTCGTTTCGACTGTCATGCATTCCGAATCATGCGAACAATCGTCATTGATCATGCGTCGCGATGGACAACTTGAAACTCCCAAGTCTTTTGCGAAACACTCGAAATCTTCATCTACAATCAAAGTGATATCCATGGGATCCATCAAGTAGAGTTTCCAAGTAGAGTTTTTATTCCTCCAGGTAGAGTTTCTATTCCTCCTTACCAATCACGAGCATGATATTCCCAGGCTTCGTATCCCCAATTGATTAAACTGCAACTGTCATCTATTCAGATATCGATTTAAATGATGATGGTGAATAAACAAATCGTTGACTGATGACAACTTGATGCGCGACATCTGTTAGTAATCTCGCTAATGACACACTTGTCACTCCATGCGTCCGAACTTCTCGCACCACGGCAGTGAGGGGAATCCCTACAACGACGAATGCAACCATAGATGCGACGGATGTGGTTAGGATCCCTTTCCATTGAGTGAGGATCCCACTCGTCAATTCAGTTCACTCACCTGTGATGAGTTCCATCGCAACACAGACAACGCTTCTGGTCCCCACCCCATTCAGTTTTGATGGCAAATTGATGGATGCCAGACACTGTGGTCTATTCGCAATGCTGCCATAGAGTGTCCAATAATATTGAGGGGTCGGACACACATCTCCGTTGATCCAAGGAACTTCAGAGCTCCATTGTTGCAATCTGACTTCACTGCGCGGCGTGTTGCCATCGAGCATTTGGATAGACTTCCAAATATGTGAAAGCCTTTTCAAATACTCGCCCTCTTTAATAATTGCCTTTTTTCTGTATTTCTCTGAGGCAGTATTGATCTTGTCCGGACTCATTAAATGAAACTTTACAGCGAAGCGAAAACCAAGAGGAACATCCCACCACAAAGGTTTCTGTTTGGAACCGTCAAGCTGTTTGATGTTGACCGATCCCTCTATGAAGGATTTTGGAATGGCATTGTTGAGACATTTTTCTTAAACTTACCCATGTTCGAGACTTCTGGATTTATTATCAACGTGTTACGAACCACCTCAACCTCCCAGACATTAAACTGGCTTCTACTCGCTCCAACTAGCGATCGTATCTTTCGTGCCACCAACTCGCCTTCACAGAATAATCCTGGAACTGAACCAAAGCATAATGCCTCCTCTTCATCAGTTGGATTAGAAGAACGGGACCAACTGATTGGAATATTCAATTCGAGTGAATGGTGACGAGAAGTGTTTATGTCGACTCTTGTTCGCTTCATCCGTGCTTTCACCCATCCAATCGCGTTGCATGCCTTCCATCTTCCTCTAATCGTACTTTTCTTCTGTTCCCTCCTTTTCACTGAGCGCTGTCTCTTTGAGAGAGATGATGCTTCAACGGGCTCTCGAGTTGATATTGGGGGTTTCATCCCAAGCCCTTTTCTCCTCACACACTTCCTCAACGGTAAAAAGTAACAGCAATGGACGTTTCTAGGTGAAGGTTGGGAAGTCGCTCTTGGATGTAAATTTTCTATATCAAATGGTATCACACTGATTTGTCGTTCCTTGCTTCCTTCTTCGCTGATTGATTCTCCAGAAAATGTTGTCGATCGAAATACTATTACGTGCCGCTTCGTACTTTATTCCATGATGATGGTCGATTTTATGATGATGATGGTCGATTTTATGATGCTGGTCGATAATCTGAGTCTTCATTGGTCTCTCAGACAAGTCGAGAGATTTTGAACGTAATTCTGAATATTCTTTGATGTGATTTCTTGGCATCTCGTCATCATGCGAAACGTTCTGCAGCCTTTCCATGTTCGAATTATCGACAATGACAGATATTTGTGTTGTAATTCGACAATGACAGATATTTGTGTTGTAATTCTTATTGATTCCTCCTTCTATACATACGCGTTTGACTTGTAATCAGTTTAAATCATTATGTATTTCATGCTTCTCCAGAACGTCTCAAAAAACAAATTTCATCAATAACTAATTTCATCAAGGTGACTCTGGACTACAGAGAAATATTGAAGTCGTTTACAAAGTAGAACTATCAAAAGTAAAATGTTCAAGCTGCAGCATCAACTTGTAGCATACAATGGCATATACATTTGAGCATAAAGCCAATCGACATCATTTATAAAACACTCTTTCGTCATGATCGATCTCGTCTCGCGGTCTGAAGTCACTTCACTTGAGACACGGTCTCCACGATCGGGACATGAGAGATCAAAAAAATGGACCGTGTGGTTGCGGAAGAACACTTCCTGTCCTCATCACTGCTGAAAGGTGGCGGGCAGTCATTGCATTCGCGGAACGACGCGGCACTCGACGACATTCGAATTGACTTGTGGTTGCTGTATCAGAGAAGAATGATCAATGACACCAAGAGACCCGCTTGATGAGGAACTCAAATCGACTTGAAGTGAACCAAATTCTGGAATCGTTCTCAGAAAAAACCTTGGGGACATTTCTGATTGTGTGTTGTCCGTTTCACCATCATCGGAGTCGCCAGTGTCGTTGAGTTTGAAAGAAGTTTCTCCTTCAGAAAATTGTGCTAAAGAATTTTTTGATTCTTCAAGCCCTCGTTGCAGTCGGTCCAATAAAGCACATCGCTCAACAAACTTTAAATAACTTGCTTCGGAATCAAACCTGTTTTTGGTTGAGTGCCCAAAACTCTGAAAGAAGATGATGAATATCATTCATTAAGAAGGTAAATGTCCCGTCATTAGTTCAAATCTAGAATTTATTGAGACCATCGTTCCATTAATTTAGCACAGTCCATCTTCCATTAGTTCAGCATCAGTTCCTATTGACTCACCTTCTAAAGAGAAGGATGTTGTCTCATATCGACTGTACCCATAGTGTGTCCCATCCCCTGGAGAGAAGTAATTCGATATATACATTGGGACACAATTCGATATATAAATTGGGACACAACTCGATATGCAATAGATGGCTTTCCTACTTTGTCTGTCGGATTCCTAGTTCACGCCATTCTGCCTCTTGCATGATAACATCATCAAATCCAAGTTCGAAATAAGGATGATAACGGGGAAGAATAACAAATCTGTCCAACAAGCACATCATAGATGAAACACCTGGTTGTGTTGACGCTGCCTCTATTCTTTGGCCAATGCTTGTTGCAAGCATATGATCGCTTGCATGAAAGTCATATTTACCTATATTCAAATACAGAATCGGAAAATTTTGCTGAATGATCAATTCGAGTTAGGATTGGGTCACCCTCTTTTCCATCAGCATTTTTTGAAATACTCAGACTTTTTAACAAAACCTTCGAAAATCAAATAAGAGAAAGATGAACAATCTGAACAGCAGCTAGACCATCTACAACATCATCATCATCTACATCAATATCTACACCATCACCATCAATATCTACACCATCACCATCATTATCTACACCATCATCATCGACAACGACGATACGATACAACGAATACAGTTGATCCATTCACGGGTTCAACTTCTCACCAAAAGCGGAGAGGGTTCTGGGGGATTCTTGTTGACGGTTAGTCGCTACTTCGGGACTCTGTGCCATCGCGGCATTTCTCCCTCCTTGAATCTCCAAAATAGCCCGAGTTTGCAGTTGAAGAAGAGCAATAAGACGTTCACGGTCCACTCGAAGTTCTGATGGAAAATCAGTTGCCATTGGGAATTCTTGTTCGGAGAGTATTGTAAGCCATGGAAGCGATGACAATCGCCCGGTCCATATCGACAGATGAATGTGCGTCAATGGGTCGTCGCAGTAGGAATCGTTTGATCTTCCATTGGTTGACGTCGATGACGCCGTAATTGAGAGGAGTGTGAATTCCCCTGTTGTCCCATCGGCTCTTGGGACATTCACTGAAGATGCTTCGCCTGGAAGTCGTTGCATTGGATTGTTGAAAGGATCATAATTGCGAACGTCTTCCGCTCGACTTAATGGAGGGAACAGGGAACCGAATGTCCGTGCCTCTCGTAGTTGTTCCAGTGTCCCAGAATCCTCCCGACTTGGAGACGGAACACTCGAACGACGGCTCACTGGACGGACTTGAGAAACGAACTCTTCCAACGGATGGTGAACTGAACGACGTCGTACTTCATTAGCGCGTGTTTCTATATTTCCAGATGGTTGAGACGCCAATGGGATTGGGACAGCGTGCGGTCGATATTGTCTTCTTTGATCAACGAATTCATTTTCTTGGTGATTTCGATTCAAGATTGATTCTTCGTCTGGTGATAATTGAACCATCGAAAAATCCTCCTCAAAATCGTGAGATCGATTGCCGGGTTGACGGAAGACGATCGAATCTGCAAACATGCACGTGGATGATAATTCAATTTCACCCACCGTCATCCGTCATGGAGATCGAATTGTGCTGATATTTACACTTGTATGTAATTCTAGAACGCACCGTTAACAACTTGTTCCGAGGGACAAGCAACTGAACGAGGTATTCGCGCCTTGCGACGTCTTCCAGTGGACAATCCCATTGAGAAAGATCCAAGTGAAGGTCCATCATCTGGTTCACCATCATCATTTATATTTTCTGTATTGTCGTTCTGCTTAGTGACAGAAATCAAATCACTACCTCGGCTCATTTCTGTTGAACAGACTGTTGACTCTGCCATCAAGGTGTCCACCTGAGAAGTAGGAATGTCCGCGCTTGCGGTTGTTGCAGTTGTGACAAGACCAGCTGAAGTGTTTTGAAGTTTTGTACGATTTTCCAAACGTGATGACAAAGATGAAGCCAAAGAAGTGTTACTCATTGTTTGAATTTGTCTTGTTCGTTCCTCTGAGGGACGTGGGGATGGATTTTGAGCTTCCTGGTCGCTTCCTTGGTGTTGCACCAGCTCATGATCGTCGGGTGACATTAGGGGCTCTTCCGCAGAAGATGACGCTCGGGAGAAGGCCTTGACTCCGTGCACTCGACGAGGTTCAACTGATGGAACACCCTGAGCTTCCTTTCCTCTTTGATCCATTTGTGAATTGGCGAGAGGGACAGAAACAGTGGGATGGTCGGATGACTCTAGCTGCGTTTTTCGACGGATATTAACGAAGGAGAATGAGTTGGGTTGTGGGGAACGATTATATGGAGAAGAGTGGTGGCGCTGGCGCTGATTAATGGCGGAATAGGAGCCTCTCAACATGGAAAATGTCGGAACAGTGTTGGCGGGCCGATTATAAACGAGAGGAATGTCTGGGATCTTATCATGTATGTTGCCTTCTCATGAAAGGATTGAGCTTCCTTGTGTTATTCACTTTCGCCAAGATGATTACCTCTGACAGTCTGACTACAAAATGACTACAAACACTTCTAAATATGTTTCTTTCTTCAACTATTTGATAAAACGGAAGACCAATTTTGCGTTGCTAATACCTGTATTTGTGCACAAAATGAACTTTTCAATACAGCAACAGGTTCACCTTTCGAGTTCAGCTAAACGTCAATTCTCATGCTGATTCAACAGAATGGGCAGCGTTGGGTTTTAATTAAGTTGAACGTCAAGTTTCCATATCGATAATATGCGCGCACATCCGTGGTGACGTAGACTACTGACTTCATGTCGACAGTTGAATATGTATGGAAGTCGGTTTGATGCTAAAAACTAACGCCACTTTCCATCACACTTGCTGATATTCGTGTTATTCTCCGTTCTCTCGTCAAATTATGGTAATTGGCTCCCTGGTCAGATTCACACTCATAAATGAGCAGGCCAGGTGCGGCCAAAGTCGCAGCCCTCACTGTTCATGGGACTTGCTTCGATGTGGCTCACTTGGTGAATCTCTCTGATGCGTTCGCACGATCTTGCCCGTCTTCTCAGATCACTACGACGGTAGCGGATCCTTCAGATCACGTGTCCCGTCTGAGGAAATTCGCAACTCAGATGGTCAGCCAGAAGGGTGCAGCTCGTCCAAGGGAGAGGAAGACGTGGTGCTTTATCGTCCTCAATTCTTAGATTTGTGTGTGCGAGTCGCCATGTGGCTGAGAAGACTGCGCACTTACGCGACAAAAAAAAACACGTCAAGGAAACGAATTCAAAATTGTTAGGGTTGCAAAAAATCGTTGTGGTGAGCGGGAACTAGATTCTGGTTCTATGAATGGCAGAAGACGAAGGGGGTTCATAAAGAGTGGTTGGGTTAAATTGGATCAAAAAGTCGAAAAGGCTTCGAACGGGAAAATGGCAAGAAGAACTTTGCATGCAGGCCTGACATAAAGGGGTTGTATGCGTGATAAGACCAGTCGTTCTGAAATATTGGACAAGTTACATTTCATCCATGGTTTTAGTCTGCTTCAACTTGAGGAAAGTATCATCGGGTTAGAAAATTCACACCCGATCGCCGTTCAGGATTGTTCGGCTCCCTTTCCCACACCACATTTTCCCAAATCTCGTGTTTTCCAAATGTGCGTGCCACCATTCTTGGTCAGGCTTCTCTCTCTTGATAATCTAATCGAAAATTGATTGTTTTGAATTAATGGGTTTTGGAATCTCCCAGTTTCCATATTTCATGCTTTAGAATCACTGTTTAATCCGGTATTGTGATCTAATTCCTTCTTGCAGAAAACTGTCCAACCACGATACTCGCCGGGACTTCCTTTCAACGGACGCCTCAATGAATCGATGAACCAAGTGGAAGACTTTCTCTACGAGTCGGGTTCAGGAGTAAGAATCGATGAACAGAATTCCTGATTGTGTTGTTTTTAATAGGAGAGCCTTTCCTTAAGTCAGGGCGCGAACTATTCATCGCGCTTATTAAGAGTGCATTTGCTCGCGAGGAAACCCAAAGACGAAAGAGGCACGTTTTTGCGTTTTTTCAAACATCCAATTGGTTCTTTCAGATTCTGTGGCCGTTGCTACAAATTCACTTCACCCGCGTCGAAGCAGCACTGAAGGACATTGGGACAGAGATGGGAAATCCAGTGACTGGGAAGCAAGTAAACCAGATGCGATTGTCATCAATTTTATTTCCTACAGAATCACATTCGATGCGTGGCTGAGGGTGAGAGTGATGACGCGTCGTCGGTCCTCGGAATTATTATTTTCAGTGCTCCTTTCCGGTTCGTGAAGCGTCTATGTGACATGGTCAGTTCTACGAGGCAGAAGCTCTCTCCTTTTTACAAGGAGGCTTTGCTAGCATTCACGGACGGAATCCAAAAGGAACGTCAACGATGAAGCTAAGGAGCAGAATCCTTTGTTGCTGCTCTTTCTTCATTCTTTATTTGGAGAACAGAAGACGATTGAAGTGAAGAGGAGGAGAAGCGAATGTAGAAGAAGTAAAGCGACTGCTTGAAAGTCTCGTTCTTCACGATTGGCGACTCGTCCGTGTTTTTGAGGAGACGTACAACTGTGTGCCCGAATTCAAGTCAGAAGGCCCTTTCATCATTAATGTATGCACTGCAGAGTAAAGGGTTGCTGGGTGGCGAATGTATTCCCAACGCGATCTCCTGAGGAACTTTCACAGTACGACCGATGGAGACTGACACTTCACTCCGAACCTCAGGCCCTTTCGTATTGATGCATCGTTTCCCGCACCGCTTCCTGAAAGCACGGAAGCTAGTTGCATAAATCGCAAGGAAGCTTGTCTCGCACGGGCCCTTTCGTGTGAGGTTGAGCAGTTGATGTGCCAATGCTTTGATCTCTTGCATCTTGGCTCTCTATCGCAGAACATGCCGCAGACTAGAAACATCCGCACTATGTCGCATTTGCAAGTCATCACGGCCAAGTTGTGGTCCCTTCTTCACGATCAGCTTGGATCTGCAATCCATCGTCGGCTTCGTGGAACGCTGTTTGGAGAGCGCCTCTTAGCGAGTCAAGAGGATATGGAGAAGATTTTTTCTACAATAAACTTTGATCATTGCCAGGGAGGCACCCGAACGTCTGTGAGTGGATGAAGATGATTTTTTGAGCCTCCAGTTGGCTGCGCAAATCTTGCCCTCTTTTCCAGAACACATCCATTGAGTACTCAGACAACAAGGACGCCCAGCGCGCCAACTTCCCTGAACTTGCTTCCATCAACGCGATTTATTGATGTTGGATTGATTTATTTTTTAAATATATTTTTATAGGGGAAGTTGGCCAGAAGAGATTTTTCCGAACTGTTCTAAGAAAGTCTTGAACTCTCTCTACTGCTCAACTCGATTTCAAGAAGAAATGGTGATTTCTGTTGAAGCTTATGGGGTGGCCCTACACAAGAATTAACACATTTGGAATTATTTGGAAAGCGATGTCTTGAAGAAGTGATTGATTTATTAACATTGGCGATGAGCAGAGATGATGAAACGTGGATCCCACCCTCACAAATATTAGGATTTGAAACTCAAAAGTTTAAACACCTTATTAAGGACAATGTTGGAATAATTGAGGCCATTATGGCAGCACGGAATCTAACTCTGTAGGAAAGTATATTGTGCGATATGGTTAACAACTTGTTGATGATGCCGGGGTGCCGGTGTTGAAGTCTCTCAACTTCAGTGATGAAAATTCCGGGGTTCATTTGCTAAAACAGTCTGCAACCTCTCCATCAGCGACGGCTTCACGAGTGGCCCCACTACTGGCATTATCACTGTAAGTTCGATTTCCAGGAGTTTAGAAATTGAGTTTCATCCACCCCTCTGTACAGTTTACTTTTCATGTGTACTTATCACTATCATCATCAGTATTCACGTGTACTTATCACTATCACCATCAGTATTCATGTGTACTTATCCCTGTCGTCATCAGTATTCATATGTACTTATCCCTGTCATCATCAGTATTCATGTGTACTTATCCCTGTCATCATCAGTATATATGTGTACTTATTATCAGTATATATGTGTACTTATCATCAGTATATATGTGTACTTATCATCAGTATACATGTGTACTTATCACTATCCTGTATGCAGGTGTACTTATCACTATCATCATCAGTATCCACGTGTGTCCATTACTCTGTCATGCACATTATCGTCCAGTGCCTCCATCGTAAAATTATTATTATTGATGTATAAGTCTGTCTTTGTCTAAGTCTGTCTTTGTCTAAGTCTGTCTTTGTCTAAGTCTGTCTTTGTCTAAGTCTGTCTTTGTCTAAGTCTGTCTTTGTCTAAGTCTGTCTTTGTCTAAGTCTGTCTTTGTCTAAGTCTGTCTTTGTCTAAGTCTGTCTTTGTCTAAGTCTGTCTTTGTCTAAGTCTGTCTTTGTCTAAGTCTGTCTTTGTCTAAGTCTGTCTTTGTCTAAGTCTGTCTTTGTCTAAGTCTGTCTTTGTCTAAGTCTGTCTTTGTCTAAGTCTGTCTTTGTCTAAGTCTGTCTTTGTCTAAGTCTGTCTTTGTCTAAGTCTGTCTTTGTCTAAGTCTGTCTTTGTCTAAGTCTGTCTTTGTCTAAGTCTGTCTTTGTCTAAGTCTGTCTTTGTCTAAGTCTGTCTTTGTCTAAGTCTGTCTTTGTCTAAGTCTGTCTTTGTCTAAGTCTGTCTTTGTCTAAGTCTGTCTTTGTCTAAGTCTGTCTTTGTCTAAGTCTGTCTTTGTCTAAGTCTGTCTTTGTCTAAGTCTGTCTTTGTCTAAGTCTGTCTTTGTCTAAGTCTGTCTTTGTCTAAGTCTGTCTTTGTCTAAGTCTGTCTTTGTCTAAGTCTGTCTTTGTCTAAGTCTGTCTTTGTCTAAGTCTGTCTTTGTCTAAGTCTGTCTTTGTCTAAGTCTGTCTTTGTCTAAGTCTGTCTTTGTCTAAGTCTGTCTTTGTCTAAGTCTGTCTTTGTCTAAGTCTGTCTTTGTCTAAGTCTGTCTTTGTCTAAGTCTGTCTTTGTCTAAGTCTGTCTTTGTCTAAGTCTGTCTTTGTCTAAGTCTGTCTTTGTCTAAGTCTGTCTTTGTCTAAGTCTGTCTTTGTCTAAGTCTGTCTTTGTCTAAGTCTGTCTTTGTCTATCTCCCTTCACTATGTATCAGTACCGTCACTATCTTCAGTAGCACTCGACAACTCTCACTGTTGCTGTCTTATTTCCACTAGTGCCTGGATCTTTCTTGCAGGGGAGGAAGAAAAAGGTCTCGAAAGCGTCGCGCGTCTTTCAGAAAGAAATGGCGTGATATTGTAGCTCGACGCATTCAGAGCTATTTAATAAAATGTAGGTGTGGATCTTCATCCATTGCTGCCCCCAACAACTTCAAGACAGTTGCACGTAGCGCTATTCGTAAAGCAATCCAGAAGATGAAACAAGGACAAAGATCTTGGAGGAAGAAAATTTATCGTGCAACTAAGAAGCTTCAAAAAGTGCTTGATCAAGAAACCAAGAAAACAGGCTCTTGAAGAATTCCAAGCATTTCCACAATTCGGAGGTGTTTAGCCTAAAATTGCTAAGCGTCGAGTTATTTTTGTTCATGATTGCCATTTTTATTAATGATTGCTGGGTATGGTCTCATTTTTATCAAATTATATTGTCTTATTTTTGTCCAATTGCATTTCTGTCAAATTATCTTGTCTTATTTTTGTCTTGAGTGTCATGGAATGGAGGCAGGAAGGGAGTCCGATTCCCCGAGAAGAACAGTAGCAACAACGCCGGAAATTGGCAAGACTGGTTCAGAATCCTCCATGAATGCTATCCGAAAAGTTTCTTTCTACTTCCTATTTCTTCGGTCATTGAAGTGTAGAGACTTTGGATGTATCGTGTGTGCTTTGGATGTGTCGTGTGTGCTTTGGATGTGTCGTGTGTGCTTTGGATGTGTCGTGTGTGCTTTGGATGTATCGTGTGTGCTTTGGATGTGTCGTGTGTGCTTTGGATGTGTCGTGTGTGCTTTGGATGTGCGTCTTCAATCATCTGAAATCATGCTGGGAGAGATAATGAGAAGCGAGAGTGAAAGAGAGTGGTGCTTCGAGAATTCGAGAACTTTTAGCTTTGATTGTTTTTTATTGCCGTTGCCTCGTTTTTGTGAGTGTTGAATCAAGAATCAAGAATTCATCTCTTGAATATTGAAACGATAAGTGGAGCGCACGCTTGGAATTTTCCATTCAACCTTCCTTCTCCTGCTGAAAATTTTTAAAGTTTTTTGATTGAGTGACGAATGAGTTTCCTCAGGTTTTTCGGGTAACAGATCCACTTCTTCCTGTACATAACTTTCTTCAACTGCAACTCGTGCAACTGCGGTACGCTTGAACTTACTGCTTTGGTGCTGGAGCTGTAGATGCATCAAGCTGTACTAAGCGATCCGTCGCAACAGTTGCTTCAACGTTGCATTGTTGAGTATAGCCTCGGGAAACACCTTACTATATTCATTGTGACGTTCGGAGTATCTTAAAGCAAGTTCTAGTACTCAACGCAGGTGTTTCGTTATGTTGATATGTGTCATTGTTCAATAGTTATTAGTAAAACTTGATACTTTGTTAATTACTTCCTATTTGAACCTCCATTTCGCGTCAATGCTTGGCTTCGCTTAAGCATTGAGTACGCTTGAACTGGAATTGTTGGTTCCTTTTATCTGATAATTGGAATTGACTGTTGTGCCTACCCGTGATTCCATCACACATGTTTGTTTAAATGTATCAAGAGGCCACAACCAACAAAGCAATGTCAGGAGCAAACCGACTATTTACATCTCACTACCTGAGGAGAGTCATACCAGCGCTTGCTCTTGGCCATTCCCGGCCATATCCCACATACAAGAACCAGATCCCATCCGAACTCGAGGTCCTGGCTTTGGAGACAAACCGGAAACATGAGACTGCGCCAATTGCCTTTTTGCATCAAAGGCTCATCTATCGTAAATCGTCGGCAAGTCGGAAGAAAAAAAAATTGGTGACACCTTGCTTTCTAAAAGTGTTTTTAAGAAAAATGCCCGTATGCAGTGAAGAACTGAATAACAGCTCGTTTTGCGAATTTTACTCTGTTGTATCACGATACAAAATGTAAAAGCAAAAAGCAAACGAACAGCCGTGATCCATGAGTTAGAGATGATTCAGATTGATCTGACGCACCTCCAAGAGGACGTTTTCAGCACTAGGGGAATTTGCAGGCGTCACCCCCAAAATCGATTTAAAGAAAGCGGCAGCCAGTCCCCTGGCAGATGTTGGATCCTCAATTGAACACAAAGGAAATAAATTGGAAACCGACATTATCATTCGACAAAATTGAAACATCTCTGAAGCACGTGTGTACTGGCCGTTGACTAGAGTACGATCCACCCAACCGTTGTGTAAATTTCGACGTCGCCAATCGACCGCGTTTCCCCGTCGGCATAACTCAAAATCAATAAGCGTGAACCGGACTGAACCTCTACGAGTGGCCTTTCTGACGTTTGCCCATCGAATATCCGTGTGGAGAATGTCATTTTGATGCAAGCAGTGGATGCATTCAGCAATGTCCATTACAGCTTGAATAGCTTCACGGGTGCTCTCTGGGACACCGGAGCATGGCACATCATCCATTACAGCTATGCAGTAACTAGTGATATCAGATCGTAGTCTTGGAAGGATTGCTCCTTGATGTCCATTGAAAATGACCCCACGATAAAAATCATTCATCTGAAGCCAACACCGATTCCGACGTAACGTCCCAACATTCTGGAAAAAGGTTCGATTTCTCCTTGTGATCTGATAAACTCTTGCAACGGCAACGATATCTGGAATGGAGACGCTTCTACCCCTTTGTGCAGTTACTTTGTAGACTCGACGGGTGTTGCCGATGAAGCGTTTAATGATTCGTCTGAATGATGGATGACCGCAGTCAGTCCCAGGGTACTGATAAGCACGTGGAACCATCCGATGAAATACGAAACGAGAAATATTGACGATTACTCGGCAGTACATTCGAAGACCCAGGTCGGTACTGATATCAAACGTTCCAAGCGGGAGTGGGGGGTCGTATGGGTTGTTGTTAGGATGATGGACATTACTTTTTGTTGCTTCGCAGCTAAGAAATGTGTGATGCACATGGTTGCGATAGTGATTGTCTTGACGTGCTGTCACCCCTACTTTTTGATCATGGAGCTTGTCTTCTCTCAAGAGGATCAAGCACCCAGAATGAAACAACGAGAAATCCGGACGATTTCGGGTCCCCGCTACCCTAAAAGAATCACGAAATTACAAGAATAGGCTAACAATGTAGACTTACGAAGCTTCATTCCAATGGGTGTCAAATTTCACGCCCAAAAGTTCAAGCAGAACTGTGATTGGACGATACACCAGGACGTCAAAATACCGGGTCAACGACTGTTCACCAGTTGGAACTGTTGAGGGGTTCGGGTAGTCTCTATTCAATATTGCAGTAAATACTTGGGATATGGCTTCTTCCCCCGAACGCCTCCAAAAAATCTCGTTGGTTTCGTCCCTTAGCGTCGGGAGTGGTACAGAGAGAGCTTCTTCTATCTAATGGTTTGGATCCTCCAAATCCAAATCATCTTCGAGCAGTCTCAATGCCGTTGTTGCAGAAATATCTGTTGGTGCATTCTGTAGGGCGTTTAGGTCATAAATCAAGTCAGGAAAAAGAGCTCTTAGGTTCGCTTCCAAATACTCCAACTTTAGACTGACGGGGACTGTGCTTCTGAAACTTTTACACCAAGGACACCAAGGACCACGTGACTTTTACACCAAGAACACCAAAGACCTCTTGACGTTTGCACCAAGGACACCAAGGACCACGTGACTTTACCAAGGACACAAAGGACCACGTGACTTTACCAAGGACACCAAGGACCACGTGACTTTTACACCAAGAACCACGTGGCTTTTACACCAAGAACCACGTGACTTTTACACCAAGGACCACGTGACTTTTACACCAAGGACCACGTGACTTTTACACCAAGGACCACGTGACTTTTACACCAAGGACCACTCGATCAGCTTTCAGGGACATCAACGCACTACATTTGCTAGAATGATCGCTTCTCTCCTGGAATGGTTCAGACATATTTCTGTAGAAGATTTTCCACCTTCTCTGAGCGCCCACGCAAGTGCACCGCCGTCTACCATCGCTCTACTTTTCCCTCCGCCCAATTTCAACGGAAAACAAGTTCCAAAACTTTACAACGCTGCATAGTTAAACCAATGAATTCCTCGAAGCAGACGGAATTCATAAGGTGAGGAGACGGGTCCCTTTCTCGTTTCGTGTTCTGATGTTCTGATCTGTGTTGTGATCAAAAGGAGGGTTCCCATACAGCTCAAAATGGAGAGTATCTAATGAACCGTCTTCTTGACGTTAGAGATCAGGAGACTATTGAGGGACAAAAAGCAAGAAAGGCAAGTTCCAATTCTTGTAAATGAAACAACAGCGGTTCACAGACGAGCTTCTTGTTTGATTTCCGTTCTGCGTATTCCAGGCGATTCAGTGGTTAAAATCTGCTCCCTTTCATTCTACCAGAGGGTTACGTCTGATGAGGTAGTTGTGCAAGGAGGAATATCCATCGCCCATCGTGTGATTTGCAGAAATAGAGAGCTGTTCGATGAAGTCTTCCGAAGCTTCGAGTACGCCATAAAGGATCAAAGCAGTTTAGCAGCCTTGTGTTTCCAGGAACGCCAAGGAAGTTGTTAAGGATATTGGATTCGCTGCCGTCTATAAAGAACCGATTTGGATCAAGAAGGGACGAGAATTAGTGAAACTGTTTCTCACATCAATCATCAACAAAGCCCCAACAATGAAAGTAAAGGGAAAAAAAAGTGAACGTCGGCGAACTGAGAAAACTCCTGAAGGAATGTCTATTCGGTGATTACAGATTAGCTGCTTTTTTTGATTCAGTAATTCAAGAAGAGTTCAGATTGTTCTGGTGATGTCTCTGTTGGTGGTGCTTTTAGTGACTGGAAGTCCGATTGGGCAGCTCGTTTATACCCGGGCAGGGACGCAAAGCGAAGTTCCTACGTGAGAACGAGTTGCAAATCTTTCGCGTTGTCACTCTGTCTCAGGAAACGACCCTCGGTTAACGAAGCTACTGCTTGGGCGGTTGAGCAGTGGATATGCAACTATGGTGGTTATGTACCAAACGCAGCTCTTAGCAACTGCCTCGGCATCGGCGTACGTCCGTTTGAAGCCGAGGAGTTCATTGAGAAGAAGCTGCAGGACGTCATCGAACATGTGCAGACAATGTGAAGGAACTCCATCTTCGGCTCCAGAAAACTCTCTATTCTCAACATGTGATCAACCATTCCGAAGACTCGGCGAAACTGTTCACAGCATTCGCTGTAGTTGTGGCGAAGACTTATCCTGAACTCCAGTAAGCATGAAGGCCTGAAACCAAGAAATGCATGACGGATTGTTGATCTTTGCGCGCAGCGGATGTTGGCCAGAGAAGGTTTTTCCAAATGGTGACGTGAGAGCCCTACAAGGTTTATATTGTTCTCAGATTTATCGCGAACTGATGCGGCATTGTATTGAGGCCTATTCAAGGACAAGACACCACACTCAAGCCGATCCAAGGATGGAGGATGGAAAATTAAAGAAATGGAGTCGTTTGGGAAAATGTGCCTTCAAGATATCATCGACGTAGCGTTAGAAGCCACTGGAAATCATATTAAAGTGACGCCGGAGAACAAAAGAATCTCACTGCAGTTGACAACTCACTCAGTTCCTGAGAGAAAAAAGGGATCGAAAATAGAGATTTGAAGATCTTTCTTAATCGGCAAATGATTCTTAAGACAATCAGGAATTTGGTGGAGGAGCGTCAACTCCAGATGTGAGAAAGACGATTGAGATTGCAATCTTGACTGTTGATCTTAGGCGCCCAGTGAAGGAGTGGCTGGACATCTATGATGGTTGGACGATTCATCTGCTGAAACACCCCACAACCACTCCTTTGTCGACTGCGAGTCCTCCACGAGAGGCCGTCCTAGCGTTGTAAGTACCGAATGCTTGTGCCTTGGAGTGAAGTCTATTTTCTTCTGCCTTAGGGGCGTGAACAGGGCGTCTGCTGCAAGGTCAAAAATTACTTCTAACAAAGAGCGTAATGCTATGGCTCGACGCATCTACAGGTACTTGGTCAAGCGCCAAAACAAGTTCAAGCGTACACCAGTTGCACAAGTTGCAGTTCAAAAAGCAGTGAGGAAAGTTATGGGCAGGAAGAAGTGGAGCTGTCACCCGAAAAATCTGAAGAAACTCATTCATCACTCGACCAAAAAACTTCAAAATCTGCTTCGCAGCAGGAGGAGGAAGGCTGAGTGGAAAATTCCAAGCGTTGCTTCCATTCGAAGGTGCTTGTGTAAAGCTTTGTGCCTTTGTGTTCTTGATAAAAATGAAGCAACCTACATGAGTGTCGTTTTGCCTCTCAAAGCCACCCTGCTTGATCTCATTGTTCACTGATGACCAACTTGGTTGAATCCATGATCAATTTTGTGTAATGTTCGCGAGGCTCTTGTTGCCCAAGACTACAAGAACTCTTCCATTAAACCTCCATCTCTCTCACACGGATGTTCTTAAAGAAAGAAGTTTGACAACTTGATTGGGACAATGAAGTTTCTTTCGTATCTTCTTTTTTGGGACATTCTTTTCCCTGAGTATTGGATGTCCCTCAAATCCCTCGTCTTATTTGTATTTTGCATATTTGCGTTATTTCAGAAATCATTCCTGTGTCGTGATTGGTCGCCCTCTGTCCGATTAAGATTTTTCTACGTTTTAATTCTTCCATTTTTGCTTGTGATTGATGTCTTGGTGTATTGTCTTCTTTTTGTCTGAGCGTGCATCCTCGAAGATCGCGTGCCCTTGGAAGTCCGAAAGTCTTGAGGGTCCGAATATCTTCAATTACATGGAGAAGATACCCCATCAATTTCTCCCCACAGACCTCCGGCAATATCATCACAGGACTGCGTAACAAGAAGGTTTGAACCCCGACAAGCCGAAATTGTTGGCTCCTATGACTCTCCTCATAAAGCGGGTGTTGATTCTTAGGCCTATTTCTTATTGCCCATGTGGATGTTCTGCTCAAGCGTCCGTCTATTGTAAGACTATCACATCGATGTTAGTTGGAGATGTTCTTCTGCTTTCTTAGATGGTGGTAAGCCTTCTCTCACCGTAAAGGATCTTAATTCGGCGTCGTGCTGACACAACACGAAATGGAAGAAATTATGGCGGAGAAGGAACGCGGCGAAAGGCAAGAAAAGTGCGTCTGGAGCTCTCGATCCCTCTCAAATTTCTGAGTCATCAGGTCGCCTGTTGGTTCATTCATCTGCGCAGCATGGGGATCATTTGTCTGAGGAATGATTCTTTCCCTCCTCCTCTTCGCCATGGTTAGTCTTTCCACGTCTATCTTTTGTTCAGTACTGCCCGTGCAAGAGATAAAGAGAAGGTGCGGAAACATCTGGAGGGTGAGCAAAGAGATTCCCCTTGGAATTTCAACCAGCCAGCAGTGCTGACCTCTTGCCAAGCTTTATGCCGTATTGATGTTGACATTCCCATTCGCTAGATTAAATTTATTCAGTTAATACTTGAAGACTTCATTTTGTTTGGTTCACCGCGATATTCTACATCTGAACATCATGCGACAAGCTAAGCAGCTCTACATGAAGATGGGAAAAGGATCAGAAATTGCCATGACGTTGTAAGACTATCCCCAACAGTCCTTGCAACAAGCAAAAACAGACAGTGGGTGTGTATAAATCTTAATCTTAATACTGAATGATTTTCTTTTTTTGGCCAAGTAGTCCATCAGCTTCCGCAATCATCTCTATTAAAGTTGATTTCCTACAAGTCTAAGTGATCTAGTTTTTGTTGTGCCCATTTCCCCATCCCAACCCTGGTCAAAAGTTTTGTCATTTGTTCTAATTCATCTCTGACCATTCTTTTTGCCAATTCTTCAGATTCTTCTTCAATGTTCTCTGATTTTTCCTTTTTTCTTGATGCTTCCATATCTTTCATAAATTTCTCTTCCGTCCCCTTCCCAGTCTTGTTATAGTGTTCTTTCCAATACTTTGCTTGATCTCTTTCCTCACGAGGAATTTCGTCCTCCAAATTGCTGATATACAACCGGGCAGCAAGGCCGGAGTAGAAGGGCTTTCGACAATCTTCCCACGTCACTTTCTTCCAGTCAATCCCATACTCTCTCTTGATCGTTTCAAACTTTTTTTCAAGTTCTGGATGGGCTTTGATGTTTTGAGTATCTTCAAATCCTACTTTGTCCACTTGCCAAATGCCTCCATGATATTCATCCTGCGGGAAGATAGATTGAATCCCTAGACTGTTGGCTCACTCTGTATGTTCCTCCATCTTCCCCGCATTTACTTTCTACGGTCGCGATGCGGGACAGAAACCCATGATCGTTCTTGAATTTTAGTTTCTGGAGTTCTTCAATTACGGCGTTTGTGACTTCTTTACCACTTGCTCCAATCTCCATCATTTGATCCGCCATTGTAAAAATATTATTCGAGCACCTGTGTGAATGTGTCTACAATCCACTTTACAAAAATCCAAACCACTCTTCTCAAAGCAGTCGTTAAGATTTTAGAAACGTTGCACCCGGCTGCTAAACCTCTTACATGCACCTCCTATGCCTTTGTTTTCGCCCATTCATTTCTCGCTCTTTTTGTTCTCCACGAAACGAGTTATAACCAATCAACACCAAACCAATTTAACTTAATGATGCTCGCTCTCGCGCTCTTCGGCCTCATTACGACGGCAACGGTTCTTCGCCGGACCATGTCCTTTGCGATAAGTACCCTAAGCGGCTTATTCAAACTCGCTCTCCTTCTCTTTCAGGTGACAACGGCGGTGTTCATCACCTTTGCTCTCTGCGCTATTACCCACACGTTCGTCCCCGTGCTCCCCTGGACTACAACCGCCCGCGACCTTCTCTTCCAGTCAACTCGGTGGTCCCTTGCGACGCTGGCTGCCTCCGATCATCTGGAACGCTGCCTCGTCCACTACCACCAGCTCGCTGAAGCCTGCACCACCCATGTGTTCCCTCACATCCCATCGGTAGGTTGCTCGCTACTCCTTCTCATCTTCGTTTACAGCTCGCTCGAACATTTCTCGACCTCGCTTCTCGCCGTTGTGTCCGCTTTGACTGGCGCAGTCTCAACTGTTACCCGACTCTCTGCCTCTATCCTCGCCAGCTCTACCTCCAACTTTCTAGCATACGTTAACACGAAGCTTCTCCTTTCATTGTGTTTCCCTGACTTCATACGAAGAATCAGAATCGATCTGTACAATCGATTGATTGTATGCGGCAATTATTATTGCTTAACAGCATTCTATATTCTGGTCACTTGAACTAGCCTCTGTTGGATCTTTTCCGTAATCGGAGCGAGCTTGCGTCTCCAATGCAGAATGCAACACCGGAATGGACACATACAACAGGAGCTATAGGTCGACAAACCAGTTCTCCAACACTCAGAGAAGCAACTAGCTGGGGACCAATCTACTCTTCAAGCACGTCCTCGGTGAGATTGCGGCGGAAATCTGTAACCAGCCGCAAGAACAGTCAGTCAAACAGCGATACGCTCAGTGTATGAGTGCCAAATAAGTGCGGATAGCGAATAGGCAATAGTTCAGAATCATAAGGATTTAGGGTAAACAAAATAATACGAATCAATACTAAAACTGGAGCGGGCACACACTTGCACTGAACATGCGAATATGACAAAAAGATGTGGGAAGCTCCATGGGACCGCTAAATATCAAACGAACAGTGTCGAGCAAAGTCGACAGAACTAGGCGGGTTCAAGAGGACTCACAACGGACCCAAAAGAAGTCACTTTCTACAACGGCCCGCTTTCTTGGTGTCACAATTTCTTAGATTCCCCTTCGTATTTCAACCAGCCAAGCTTCCCCTTTTTTCCTATGTCTTGTGATGTTCCCTTTTCCTCGTCGTGAGCTTCCCGGCTGAAGATTTCGACTGGAAATGCACAACGTTCACACAGACAGGCAGATTGATGGACACTTTTCTTTATATATTAGGATTGCTTGATACCATATGTGAGCGGTTGATAGTCAATAGTCTATGGTAACAAAAGTAGTTGTTTGATAACTAACTATATCTTGGCTTTTTTCCCCAGTCCCCACAAGATTAGTTGTGCATTTTTTTCTCTTCCGTGCTGTGGTTTTTCTGGGTTGATCCATTTTATGGGGAGCTGAAGTTGGGAACGAATGGCTTGAACCATTTGGTTGGTTCTACGAATATGATGAGCCCAAAGCAACACGGCAACAAAGCAACCGACAATTAATAAGGTAGTTGTAGATTTTGAGGCAGGATAGCTCATAGAGTCGGTTGGGAGAGACTTCATCGCTTTTTGCCACGAGAAATTATCCGGGATGCCATGGCATCCCAAAATGTATGGTCGAGTCGTGATTGTACGATTGGTAATGCAATTTTAGAAAAACGATAGAAGAGAATTGAGATGAATGCCAGGCCGCTGAAGGACGCTGACATTCTGCTGAGAAATTCACTCATTGGTCTCCCGCTACGGCGCAGGATGCTACCAATGACATGAATAAAAGTACGAGAAACAGAGAGAGTGTCTCAATTAAGAGATCCGGACAGAAACCAATCGCAATGTTATTTCGAGCAACGTTTGCAAAGCAAAAGCGACGGTAAGTGCAAAAAGGCGGCGGTAAAACACGTGCGGGACCCATGTAATGGGAGAGAAAAAGGTCAGAGTCTCATGCCTTGAGAAAATAGCCGAACCTGAAATCAAGAATGAAAGAAGAAGAGAAGAGAGAAAATTGAGAGGTTCTTGAGTACTGGGAATCGGCTGAACACGTTTTCAATGCACAAGGACACAGTAAGGTGCCTATGCTTGGACAGAGGATTTCATATTTCCGCTCTATATAAAAAATCCCTTTGTCTGGATTGGGTTGAATGCTTCCGAGACACCGGAGGTGATAGAAGTCTTCGGGGAGACCGGGCACGGCGAGAGGAGCTCTGGCGGGAATCGGTGGGCCTTGGAAAACAATACAGGCGCGGGGTCGATGCGTTGGGCAGCCAAGTTCGTCGATCTTTCAACAAACGTGCTGATTCTTTTCGAGATGGTCCGCAGGTAGTGGTGTATTGGAATGCCGCTAGCTGAGCGTCGTTCAGTTCAGTTTAACAGTACACTCGCG